>NC_139998.1:59478134-59628134 GCF_964263955.1 Coregonus lavaretus
AGACCAGTCTACTGACAGATGGTTAAAAGACCAGTCTACTGACAGATGGTCAGGGGTTAAAAGACAAGTCTACTGACAGATGGTCAGGGTTAAAAGACAAGTCTACTGACAGGTGGTTAAAAGACCAGTCTACTGACAGATGGTCGAAGGGGTTAAAAGACCAGTCTACTGACAGATGGTCAGGGGTTAAAAGACCAGTCTACTGACAGATGGTCAGGGGTTAAAAGACCAGTCTACTGACAGATGGTCAGGGGTTAAAAGACCAGTCTACTGACAGGTGGTTAAAAGACCAGTCTACTGACAGATGGTCAGGGGTTAAAAGACAAGTCTACTGACAGATGGTCAGGGGTTAAAAGACCAGTCTACTGACAGATGGTCAGGGGTTAAAAGACCAGTCTACTGACAGATGGTCAGGGGTTAAAAGACCAGTCTACTGACAGATGGTCAGGGTTAAAAGACCAGTCTACTGACAGATGGTCAGGGGTTAAAAGACAAGTCTACTGACAGATGGTCAGGGGTTAAAAGACAAGTCTACTGACAGGTCGGGTTAAAAGACCAGTCTACTGACAGATGGTCAGGGGTTAAAAGACCAGTCTACTGACAGATGGTCAGGGGTTAAAAGACCAGTCTACTGACAGATGGTCAGGGGTTAAAAGACCAGTCTACTGACAGATGGTCAGGGGTTAAAAGACCAGTCTACTGACAGATGGTCAGGGGTTAAAAGACCAGTCTACTGACAGATGGTCAGGGGTTAAAAGACCAGTCTACTGACAGATGGTCAGGGGTTAAAAGACCAGTCTACTGACAGATGGTCAGGGGTTAAAAGACAAGTCTACTGACAGATGGTCAGGGGTTAAAAGACCAGTCTACTGACAGATGGTCAGGGGTTAAAAGACCAGTCTACTGACAGATGGTCAGGGGTTAAAAGACCAGTCTACTGACAGATGGTCAGGGGTTAAAAGACCAGTCTACTGACAGATGGTCAGGGGTTAAAAGACCAGTCTACTGACAGATGGTCAGGGGTTAAAAGACCAGTCTACTGACAGATGTCGGGTTAAAAGACCAGTCTACTGACAGATGGTCAGGGGTTAAAAGACCAGTCTACTGACAGGTGGTTAAAAGACCAGTCTACTGACAGATGGTCAGGGGTTAAAAGACCAGTCTACTGACAGGTGGTTAAAAGACCAGTCTACTGACAGATGGTCAGGGGTTAAAAGACCAGTCTACTGACAGATGGTCAGGGGTTAAAAGACCAGTCTACTGACAGATGGTCAGGGGTTAAAAGACAAGTCTACTGACAGATGGTCAGGGGTTAAAAGACCAGTCTACTGACAGATGGTTAAAAGACCAGTCTACTGACAGATGGTCAGGGGTTAAAAGACCAGTCTACTGACAGATGGTCAGGGGTTAAAAGACCAGTCTACTGACAGATGGTCAGGGGTTAAAAGACCAGTCTACTGACAGATGGTCAGGGTTAAAAGACCAGTCTACTGACAGATGGTCAGGGGTTAAAAGACCAGTCTACTGACAGATGGTCAGGGGTTAAAAGACCAGTCTACTGACAGATGGTCAGGGGTTAAAAGACCAGTCTACTGACAGATGGTCAGGGGTTAAAAGACCAGTCTACTGACAGATGGTCAGGGGTTAAAAGACCAGTCTACTGACAGATGGTCAGGGGTTAAAAGACAAGTCTACTGACAGATGGTCAGGGGTTAAAAGACCAGTCTACTGACAGATGGTCAGGGGTTAAAAGACCAGTCTACTGACAGATGGTTAAAAGACCAGTCTACTGACAGATGGTCAGGGGTTAAAAGACCAGTCTACTGACAGATGGTCAGGGGTTAAAAGACCAGTCTACTGACAGATGGTCAGGGGTTAAAAGACCAGTCTACTGACAGATGGTCAGGGGTTAAAAGACCAGTCTACTGACAGATGGTCAGGGGTTAAAAGACCAGTCTACTGACAGATGGTCAGGGGTTAAAAGACCAGTCTACTGACAGATGGTCAGGGGTTAAAAGACCAGTCTACTGACAGATGGTCAGGGGTTAAAAGACCAGTCTACTGACAGATGGTTAAAAGACCAGTCTACTGACAGATGGTCAGGGGTTAAAAGACCAGTCTACTGACAGATGGTCAGGGGTTAAAAGACAAGTCTACTGACAGATGGTCAGGGGTTAAAAGACAGTCTACTGACAGATGGTCAGGGGTTAAAAGACCAGTCTACTGACAGATGGTCAGGGGTTAAAAGACCAGTCTACTGACAGATGGTCAGGGGTTAAAAGACCAGTCTACTGACAGATGGTCAGGGGTTAAAAGACCAGTCTACTGACAGGTGGTTAAAAGACCAGTCTACTGACAGATGGTCAGGGGTTAAAAGACCAGTCTACTGACAGATGGTCAGGGGTTAAAAGACCAGTCTACTGACAGATGGTCAGGGGTTAAAAGACCAGTCTACTGACAGATGGTCAGGGGTTAAAAGACCAGTCTACTGACAGATGGTCAGGGGTTAAAAGACCAGTCTACTGACAGATGGTCAGGGGTTAAAAGACCAGTCTACTGACAGATGGTTAAAAGACCAGTCTACTGACAGATGGTCAGGGGTTAAAAGACCAGTCTACTGACAGATGGTCAGGGGTTAAAAGACAAGTCTACTGACAGATGGTTAAAAGACCAGTCTACTGACAGATGGTCAGGGGTTAAAAGACAAGTCTACTGACAGGTGGTTAAAAGACCAGTCTACTGACAGATGGTTAAAAGACCAGTCTACTGACAGATGGTCAGGGGTTAAAAGACCAGTCTACTGACAGATGGTCAGGGGTTAAAAGACCAGTCTACTGACAGATGGTCAGGGGTTAAAAGACCAGTCTACTGACAGATGGGTTAAAAGACCAGTCTACTGACAGATGGTCAGGGGTTAAAAGACAAGTCTACTGACAGATGGTTAAAAGACCAGTCTACTGACAGATGGTCAGGGGTTAAAAGACAAGTCTACTGACAGATGGTTAAAAGACCAGTCTACTGACAGATGGTCAGGGGTTAAAAGACAAGTCTACTGACAGATGGTTAAAAGACCAGTCTACTGACAGATGGTCAGGGGTTAAAAGACAAGTCTACTGACAGGTGGGTTAAAAGACCAGTCTACTGACAGATGGTCAGGGGTTAAAAGACAAGTCTACTGACAGGTGGTTAAAAGACCAGTCTACTGACAGATGGTCAGGGTTAAAAGACCAGTCTACTGACAGATGGTCAGGGGTTAAAAGACCAGTCTACTGACAGATGGTCAGGGGTTAAAAGACCAGTCTACTGACAGATGGTCAGGGGTTAAAAGACCAGTCTACTGACAGATGGTTAAAAGACCAGTCTACTGACAGATGGTTAAAAGACCAGTCTACTGACAGATGGTCAGGGGTTAAAAGACAAGTCTACTGACAGGTGGTTAAAAGACCAGTCTACTGACAGATGGTTAAAAGACCAGTCTACTGACAGATGGTCAGGGGTTAAAAGACCAGTCTACTGACAGATGGTCAGGGGTTAAAAGACAAGTCTACTGACAGATGGTCAGGGGTTAAAAGACAAGTCTACTGACAGGTGGTTAAAAGACAAGTCTACTGACAGATGGTTAAAAGACCAGTCTACTGACAGATGGTCAGGGGTTAAAAGACAAGTCTACTGACAGATGGTCAGGGGTTAAAAGACAAGTCTACTGACAGATGGTCAGGGGTTAAAAGACAAGTCTACTGACAGATGGGTTAAAAGACAAGTCTACTGACAGATGGTCAGGGGTTAAAAGACCAGTCTACTGACAGATGGTCAGGGGTTAAAAGACCAGTCTACTGACAGATGGTCAGGGGTTAAAAGACCAGTCTACTGACAGATGGTCAGGGGTTAAAAGACCAGTCTACTGACAGATGGTCAGGGGTTAAAAGACCAGTCTACTGACAGATGGTCAGGGGTTAAAAGACCAGTCTACTGACAGATGGTCAGGGGTTAAAAGACCAGTCTACTGACAGATGGTCAGGGGTTAAAAGACAAGTCTACTGACAGATGGTCAGGGGTTAAAAGACCAGTCTACTGACAGATGGTCAGGGGTTAAAAGACCAGTCTACTGACAGATGGTCAGGGGTTAAAAGACAAGTCTACTGACAGATGGTTAAAAGACCAGTCTACTGACAGATGGTCAGGGGTTAAAAGACCAGTCTACTGACAGATGGTTAAAAGACAAGTCTACTGACAGATGGTCAGGGGTTAAAAGACAAGTCTACTGACAGATGGTCAGGGGTTAAAAGACCAGTCTACTGACAGATGGTCAGGGGTTAAAAGACCAGTCTACTGACAGATGGTCAGGGGTTAAAAGACCAGTCTACTGACAGATGGTCAGGGGTTAAAAGACCAGTCTACTGACAGATGGTCAGGGGTTAAAAGACCAGTCTACTGACAGATGGTCAGGGGTTAAAAGACCAGTCTACTGACAGATGGTCAGGGGTTAAAAGACCAGTCTACTGACAGATGGTCAGGGGTTAAAAGACCAGTCTACTGACAGATGGTTAAAAGACCAGTCTACTGACAGATGGTCAGGGGTTAAAAGACCAGTCTACTGACAGATGGTCAGGGGTTAAAAGACAAGTCTACTGACAGATGGTCAGGGGTTAAAAGACAAGTCTACTGACAGATGGTCAGGGGTTAAAAGACCAGTCTACTGACAGATGGTCAGGGGTTAAAAGACAAGTCTACTGACAGATGGTCAGGGGTTAAAAGACAAGTCTACTGACAGATGGTCAGGGGTTAAAAGACCAGTCTACTGACAGGTGGTTAAAAGACCAGGTCAGGGGTTAAAAGACCAGTCTACTGACAGATGGTCAGGGGTTAAAAGACCAGTCTACTGACAGATGGTCAGGGGTTAAAAGACCAGTCTACTGACAGATGGTTAAAAGACCAGTCTACTGACAGATGGTCAGGGGTTAAAAGACAAGTCTACTGACAGGTGGTCAGGGGTTAAAAGACAAGTCTACTGACAGATGGTTAAAAGACCAGTCTACTGACAGATGGTTAAAAGACCAGTCTACTGACAGATGGTCAGGGGTTAAAAGACCAGTCTACTGACAGATGGTTAAAAGACCAGTCTACTGACAGATGGTCAGGGGTTAAAAGACAAGTCTACTGACAGGTGGTCAGGGGTTAAAAGACAAGTCTACTGACAGATGGTTAAAAGACCAGTCTACTGACAGATGGTTAAAAGACCAGTCTACTGACAGATGGTCAGGGGTTAAAAGACCAGTCTACTGACAGATGGTCAGGGGTTAAAAGACAAGTCTACTGACAGATGGTCAGGGGTTAAAAGACAAGTCTACTGACAGGTGGTTAAAAGACAAGTCTACTGACAGATGGTTAAAAGACCAGTCTACTGACAGATGGTCAGGGGTTAAAAGACAAGTCTACTGACAGATGGTCAGGGGTTAAAAGACAAGTCTACTGACAGGTGGTTAAAAGACAAGTCTACTGACAGATGGTTAAAAGACAAGTCTACTGACAGATGGTCAGGGGTTAAAAGACCAGTCTACTGACAGATGGTCAGGGGTTAAAAGACCAGTCTACTGACAGATGGTCAGGGGTTAAAAGACCAGTCTACTGACAGATGGTCAGGGGTTAAAAGACCAGTCTACTGACAGATGGTCAGGGGTTAAAAGACCAGTCTACTGACAGATGGTCAGGGGTTAAAAGACCAGTCTACTGACAGATGGTCAGGGGTTAAAAGACAAGTCTACTGACAGATGGTCAGGGGTTAAAAGACAAGTCTACTGACAGGTGGTTAAAAGACAAGTCTACTGACAGATGGTCAGGGGTTAAAAGACAAGTCTACTGACAGGTGGTTAAAAGACAAGTCTACTGACAGATGGTCGGTTAAAAGACCAGTCTACTGACAGATGGTTAAAAGACCAGTCTACTGACAGGTGGTGTAAAAGACCAGTCTACTGACAGATGGTCAGGGGTTAAAAGACCAGTCTACTGACAGATGGTCAGGGGTTAAAAGACCAGTCTACTGACAGGTGGTTAAAAGACCAGTCTACTGACAGGTGGTTAAAAGACCAGTCTACTGACAGATGGTCAGGGGTTAAAAGACCAGTCTACTGACAGGTGGTTAAAAGACCAGTCTACTGACAGGTGGTTAAAAGACCAGTCTACTGACAGATGGTCAGGGGTTAAAAGACCAGTCTACTGACAGATGGTCAGGGGTTAAAAGACCAGTCTACTGACAGATGGTCAGGGGTTAAAAGACCAGTCTACTGACAGATGGTCAGGGGTTAAAAGACCAGTCTACTGACAGGTGGTTAAAAGACCAGTCTACTGACAGATGGTCAGGGGTTAAAAGACCAGTCTACTGACAGGTGGTTAAAAGACCAGTCTACTGACAGATGGTCAGGGGTTAAAAGACCAGTCTACTGACAGATGGTCAGGGGTTAAAAGACCAGTCTACTGACAGATGGTCAGGGGTTAAAAGACAAGTCTACTGACAGATGGTCAGGGGTTAAAAGACCAGTCTACTGACAGATGGTCAGGGGTTTAAAAGACCAGTCTACTGACAGATGGTCAGGGGTTAAAAGACCAGTCTACTGACAGATGGTCAGGGGTTAAAAGACCAGTCTACTGACAGATGGTCAGGGGTTAAAAGACCAGTCTACTGACAGATGGTCAGGGGTTAAAAGACCAGTCTACTGACAGATGGTCAGGGGTTAAAAGACAAGTCTACTGACAGATGGTCAGGGGTTAAAAGACCAGTCTACTGACAGATGGTCAGGGGTTAAAAGACCAGTCTACTGACAGATGGTCAGGGGTTAAAAGACCAGTCTACTGACAGATGGTCAGGGGTTAAAAGACCAGTCTACTGACAGATGGTCAGGGGTTAAAAGACCAGTCTACTGACAGATGGTCAGGGGTTAAAAGACCAGTCTACTGACAGATGGTCAGGGGTTAAAAGACCAGTCTACTGACAGATGGTCAGGGGTTAAAAGACCAGTCTACTGACAGATGGTCAGGGGTTAAAAGACCAGTCTACTGACAGATGGTCAGGGGTTAAAAGACCAGTCTACTGACAGATGGTCAGGGGTTAAAAGACCAGTCTACTGACAGATGGTCAGGGGTTAAAAGACCAGTCTACTGACAGATGGTCAGGGGTTAAAAGACCAGTCTACTGACAGATGGTCAGGGGTTAAAAGACCAGTCTACTGACAGATGGTCAGGGGTTAAAAGACCAGTCTACTGACAGATGGTCAGGGGTTAAAAGACCAGTCTACTGACAGATGGTCAGGGGTTAAAAGACCAGTCTACTGACAGATGGTCAGGGGTTAAAAGACCAGTCTACTGACAGATGGTCAGGGGTTAAAAGACCAGTCTACTGACAGATGGTCAGGGGTTAAAAGACCAGTCTACTGACAGATGGTCAGGGGTTAAAAGACCAGTCTACTGACAGATGGTCAGGGGTTAAAAGACCAGTCTACTGACAGATGGTCAGGGGTTAAAAGACCAGTCTACTGACAGATGGTTAAAAGACCAGTCTACTGACAGATGGTCAGGGGTTAAAAGACCAGTCTACTGACAGATGGTCAGGGGTTAAAAGACCAGTCTACTGACAGATGGTCAGGGGTAAAAGACCAGTCTACTGACAGATGGTCAGGGGTTAAAAGACCAGTCTACTGACAGATGGTCAGGGGTTAAAAGACAAGTCTACTGACCTACTGACAGATGGTCAGGGGTTAAAAGACCAGTCTACTGACAGGTGGTTAAAAGACCAGTCTACTGACAGATGGTCAGGGGTTAAAAGACCAGTCTACTGACAGATGGTCAGGGGTTAAAAGACCAGTCTACTGACAGATGGTCAGGGGTTAAAAGACCAGTCTACTGACAGATGGTCAGGGGTTAAAAGACCAGTCTACTGACAGATGGTCAGGGGTTAAAAGACCAGTCTACTGACAGATGGTTAAAAGACCAGTCTACTGACAGATGGTCAGGGGTTAAAAGACAAGTCTACTGACAGGTGGTCAGGGGTTAAAAGACAAGTCTACTGACAGATGGTTAAAAGACCAGTCTACTGACAGATGGTCAGGGGTTAAAAGACAAGTCTACTGACAGGTGGTTAAAAGACCAGTCTACTGACAGATGGTTAAAAGACCAGTCTACTGACAGATGGTCAGGGGTTAAAAGACCAGTCTACTGACAGATGGTCAGGGGTTAAAAGACCAGTCTACTGACAGATGGTCAGGGGTTAAAAGACCAGTCTACTGACAGATGGTTAAAAGACCAGTCTACTGACAGATGGTCAGGGGTTAAAAGACAAGTCTACTGACAGATGGTTAAAAGACCAGTCTACTGACAGATGGTCAGGGGTTAAAAGACAAGTCTACTGACAGATGGTTAAAAGACCAGTCTACTGACAGATGGTCAGGGGTTAAAAGACAAGTCTACTGACAGATGGTTAAAAGACCAGTCTACTGACAGATGGTCAGGGGTTAAAAGACAAGTCTACTGACAGGTGGTTAAAAGACCAGTCTACTGACAGATGGTCAGGGGTTAAAAGACAAGTCTACTGACAGGTGGTTAAAAGACCAGTCTACTGACAGATGGTTAAAAGACCAGTCTACTGACAGATGGTCAGGGGTTAAAAGACAAGTCTACTGACAGGTGGTTAAAAGACCAGTCTACTGACAGATGGTCAGGGGTTAAAAGACAAGTCTACTGACAGGTGGTTAAAAGACCAGTCTACTGACAGATGGTTAAAAGACCAGTCTACTGACAGATGGTCAGGGGTTAAAAGACCAGTCTACTGACAGATGGTCAGGGGTTAAAAGACCAGTCTACTGACAGATGGTCAGGGGTTAAAAGACCAGTCTACTGACAGATGGTTAAAAGACCAGTCTACTGACAGATGGTTAAAAGACCAGTCTACTGACAGATGGTTAAAAGACCAGTCTACTGACAGATGGTCAGGGGTTAAAAGACAAGTCTACTGACAGGTGGTTAAAAGACCAGTCTACTGACAGATGGTTAAAAGACCAGTCTACTGACAGATGGTCAGGGGTTAAAAGACCAGTCTACTGACAGATGGTCAGGGGTTAAAAGACAAGTCTACTGACAGATGGTCAGGGGTTAAAAGACAAGTCTACTGACAGGTGGTTAAAAGACAAGTCTACTGACAGATGGTTAAAAGACCAGTCTACTGACAGATGGTCAGGGGTTAAAAGACAAGTCTACTGACAGATGGTCAGGGGTTAAAAGACAAGTCTACTGACAGGTGGTTAAAAGACAAGTCTACTGACAGATGGTTAAAAGACAAGTCTACTGACAGATGGTCAGGGGTTAAAAGACCAGTCTACTGACAGATGGTCAGGGGTTAAAAGACCAGTCTACTGACAGATGGTCAGGGGTTAAAAGACCAGTCTACTGACAGATGGTCAGGGGTTAAAAGACCAGTCTACTGACAGATGGTCAGGGGTTAAAAGACCAGTCTACTGACAGATGGTCAGGGGTTAAAAGACCAGTCTACTGACAGATGGTCAGGGGTTAAAAGACCAGTCTACTGACAGATGGTCAGGGGTTAAAAGACAAGTCTACTGACAGATGGTCAGGGGTTAAAAGACAAGTCTACTGACAGTTGGTCAGGGGTTAAAAGACCAGTCTACTGACAGATGGTCAGGGGTTAAAAGATAAGTCTACTGACAGATGGTTAAAAGACCAGTCTACTGACAGATGGTCAGGGGTTAAAAGACCAGTCTACTGACAGATGGTTAAAAGACAAGTCTACTGACAGATGGTCAGGGGTTAAAAGACAAGTCTACTGACAGATGGTCAGGGGTTAAAAGACCAGTCTACTGACAGATGGTCAGGGGTTAAAAGACCAGTCTACTGACAGATGGTCAGGGGTTAAAAGACCAGTCTACTGACAGATGGTCAGGGGTTAAAAGACCAGTCTACTGACAGATGGTCAGGGGTTAAAAGACCAGTCTACTGACAGATGGTCAGGGGTTAAAAGACCAGTCTACTGACAGATGGTCAGGGGTTAAAAGACCAGTCTACTGACAGATGGTCAGGGGTTAAAAGACCAGTCTACTGACAGATGGTTAAAAGACCAGTCTACTGACAGATGGTCAGGGGTTAAAAGACCAGTCTACTGACAGATGGTCAGGGGTTAAAAGACAAGTCTACTGACAGATGGTCAGGGGTTAAAAGACAAGTCTACTGACAGATGGTCAGGGGTTAAAAGACCAGTCTACTGACAGATGGTCAGGGGTTAAAAGACAAGTCTACTGACAGATGGTCAGGGGTTAAAAGACAAGTCTACTGACAGATGGTCAGGGGTTAAAAGACCAGTCTACTGACAGGTGGTTAAAAGACCAGTCTACTGACAGATGGTCAGGGGTTAAAAGACCAGTCTACTGACAGATGGTCAGGGGTTAAAAGACCAGTCTACTGACAGATGGTCAGGGGTTAAAAGACCAGTCTACTGACAGATGGTCAGGGGTTAAAAGACCAGTCTACTGACAGATGGTCAGGGGTTAAAAGACCAGTCTACTGACAGATGGTCAGGGGTTAAAAGACCAGTCTACTGACAGATGGTTAAAAGACCAGTCTACTGACAGATGGTCAGGGGTTAAAAGACAAGTCTACTGACAGGTGGTCAGGGGTTAAAAGACAAGTCTACTGACAGATGGTTAAAAGACCAGTCTACTGACAGATGGTTAAAAGACCAGTCTACTGACAGATGGTCAGGGGTTAAAAGACCAGTCTACTGACAGATGGTTAAAAGACCAGTCTACTGACAGATGGTCAGGGGTTAAAAGACAAGTCTACTGACAGGTGGTCAGGGGTTAAAAGACAAGTCTACTGACAGATGGTTAAAAGACCAGTCTACTGACAGATGGTTAAAAGACCAGTCTACTGACAGATGGTCAGGGGTTAAAAGACCAGTCTACTGACAGATGGTCAGGGGTTAAAAGACAAGTCTACTGACAGATGGTCAGGGGTTAAAAGACAAGTCTACTGACAGGTGGTTAAAAGACAAGTCTACTGACAGATGGTTAAAAGACCAGTCTACTGACAGATGGTCAGGGGTTAAAAGACAAGTCTACTGACAGATGGTCAGGGGTTAAAAGACAAGTCTACTGACAGGTGGTTAAAAGACAAGTCTACTGACAGATGGTTAAAAGACAAGTCTACTGACAGATGGTCAGGGGTTAAAAGACCAGTCTACTGACAGATGGTCAGGGGTTAAAAGACCAGTCTACTGACAGATGGTCAGGGGTTAAAAGACCAGTCTACTGACAGATGGTCAGGGGTTAAAAGACCAGTCTACTGACAGATGGTCAGGGGTTAAAAGACCAGTCTACTGACAGATGGTCAGGGGTTAAAAGACCAGTCTACTGACAGATGGTCAGGGGTTAAAAGACAAGTCTACTGACAGATGGTCAGGGGTTAAAAGACAAGTCTACTGACAGGTGGTTAAAAGACAAGTCTACTGACAGATGGTCAGGGGTTAAAAGACAAGTCTACTGACAGGTGGTTAAAAGACAAGTCTACTGACAGATGGTTAAAAGACCAGTCTACTGACAGATGGTTAAAAGACCAGTCTACTGACAGGTGGTTAAAAGACCAGTCTACTGACAGATGGTCAGGGGTTAAAAGACCAGTCTACTGACAGATGGTCAGGGGTTAAAAGACCAGTCTACTGACAGGTGGTTAAAAGACCAGTCTACTGACAGGTGGTTAAAAGACCAGTCTACTGACAGATGGTCAGGGGTTAAAAGACCAGTCTACTGACAGGTGGTTAAAAGACCAGTCTACTGACAGGTGGTTAAAAGACCAGTCTACTGACAGATGGTCAGGGGTTAAAAGACCAGTCTACTGACAGATGGTCAGGGGTTAAAAGACCAGTCTACTGACAGATGGTCAGGGGTTAAAAGACCAGTCTACTGACAGATGGTCAGGGGTTAAAAGACCAGTCTACTGACAGGTGGTTAAAAGACCAGTCTACTGACAGATGGTCAGGGGTTAAAAGACCAGTCTACTGACAGGTGGTTAAAAGACCAGTCTACTGACAGATGGTCAGGGGTTAAAAGACCAGTCTACTGACAGATGGTCAGGGGTTAAAAGACCAGTCTACTGACAGATGGTCAGGGGTTAAAAGACAAGTCTACTGACAGATGGTCAGGGGTTAAAAGACCAGTCTACTGACAGATGGTTAAAAGACCAGTCTACTGACAGATGGTCAGGGGTTAAAAGACCAGTCTACTGACAGATGGTCAGGGGTTAAAAGACCAGTCTACTGACAGATGGTCAGGGGTTAAAAGACCAGTCTACTGACAGATGGTCAGGGGTTAAAAGACCAGTCTACTGACAGATGGTCAGGGGTTAAAAGACCAGTCTACTGACAGATGGTCAGGGGTTAAATGATAAGTCTACTGACAGATGGTCAGGGGTTAAAAGACCAGTCTACTGACAGATGGTCAGGGGTTAAAAGACCAGTCTACTGACAGATGGTCAGGGGTTAAAAGACAAGTCTACTGACAGATGGTCAGGGGTTAAAAGACAAGTCTACTGACAGTTGGTCAGGGGTTAAAAGACCAGTCTACTGACAGATGGTCAGGGGTTAAAAGATAAGTCTACTGACAGATGGTTAAAAGACCAGTCTACTGACAGATGGTCAGGGGTTAAAAGACCAGTCTACTGACAGATGGTCAGGGGTTAAAAGACCAGTCTACTGACAGATGGTCAGGGGTTAAAAGACCAGTCTACTGACAGATGGTCAGGGGTTAAAAGACCAGTCTACTGACAGATGGTCAGGGGTTAAAAGACCAGTCTACTGACAGATGGTCAGGGGTTAAAAGACCAGTCTACTGACAGATGGTCAGGGGTTAAAAGACCAGTCTACTGACAGATGGTCAGGGGTTAAAAGACCAGTCTACTGACAGATGGTCAGGGGTTAAAAGACCAGTCTACTGACAGATGGTTAAAAGACCAGTCTACTGACAGATGGTCAGGGGTTAAAAGACCAGTCTACTGACAGATGGTCAGGGGTTAAAAGACAAGTCTACTGACAGATGGTCAGGGGTTAAAAGACAAGTCTACTGACAGTTGGTCAGGGGTTAAAAGACCAGTCTACTGACAGATGGTCAGGGGTTAAAAGATAAGTCTACTGACAGATGGTCAGGGGTTAAAAGACCAGTCTACTGACAGATGGTTAAAAGACAAGTCTACTGACAGATGGTCAGGGGTTAAAAGACAAGTCTACTGACAGATGGTCAGGGGTTAAAAGACCAGTCTACTGACAGATGGTCAGGGGTTAAAAGACCAGTCTACTGACAGATGGTCAGGGGTTAAAAGACCAGTCTACTGACAGATGGTCAGGGGTTAAAAGACCAGTCTACTGACAGATGGTCAGGGGTTAAAAGACCAGTCTACTGACAGATGGTCAGGGGTTAAAAGACCAGTCTACTGACAGATGGTCAGGGGTTAAAAGACCAGTCTACTGACAGATGGTCAGGGGTTAAAAGACCAGTCTACTGACAGATGGTTAAAAGACCAGTCTACTGACAGATGGTCAGGGGTTAAAAGACCAGTCTACTGACAGATGGTCAGGGGTTAAAAGACAAGTCTACTGACAGATGGTCAGGGGTTAAAAGACAAGTCTACTGACAGATGGTCAGGGGTTAAAAGACCAGTCTACTGACAGATGGTCAGGGGTTAAAAGACAAGTCTACTGACAGATGGTCAGGGGTTAAAAGACAAGTCTACTGACAGATGGTCAGGGGTTAAAAGACCAGTCTACTGACAGGTGGTTAAAAGACCAGTCTACTGACAGATGGTCAGGGGTTAAAAGACCAGTCTACTGACAGATGGTCAGGGGTTAAAAGACCAGTCTACTGACAGATGGTCAGGGGTTAAAAGACCAGTCTACTGACAGATGGTCAGGGGTTAAAAGACCAGTCTACTGACAGATGGTCAGGGGTTAAAAGACCAGTCTACTGACAGATGGTCAGGGGTTAAAAGACCAGTCTACTGACAGATGGTTAAAAGACCAGTCTACTGACAGATGGTCAGGGGTTAAAAGACAAGTCTACTGACAGGTGGTCAGGGGTTAAAAGACAAGTCTACTGACAGATGGTTAAAAGACCAGTCTACTGACAGATGGTTAAAAGACCAGTCTACTGACAGATGGTCAGGGGTTAAAAGACCAGTCTACTGACAGATGGTTAAAAGACCAGTCTACTGACAGATGGTCAGGGGTTAAAAGACAAGTCTACTGACAGGTGGTCAGGGGTTAAAAGACAAGTCTACTGACAGATGGTTAAAAGACCAGTCTACTGACAGATGGTTAAAAGACCAGTCTACTGACAGATGGTCAGGGGTTAAAAGACCAGTCTACTGACAGATGGTCAGGGGTTAAAAGACAAGTCTACTGACAGATGGTCAGGGGTTAAAAGACAAGTCTACTGACAGGTGGTTAAAAGACCAGTCTACTGACAGATGGTCAGGGGTTAAAAGACAAGTCTACTGACAGATGGTCAGGGGTTAAAAGATAAGTCTACTGACAGATGGTTAAAAGACCAGTCTACTGACAGATGGTCAGGGGTTAAAAGACAAGTCTACTGACAGATGGTCAGGGGTTAAAAGACAAGTCTACTGACAGGTGGTTAAAAGACAAGTCTACTGACAGATGGTTAAAAGACAAGTCTACTGACAGATGGTCAGGGGTTAAAAGACCAGTCTACTGACAGATGGTCAGGGGTTAAAAGACCAGTCTACTGACAGATGGTCAGGGGTTAAAAGACCAGTCTACTGACAGATGGTCAGGGGTTAAAAGACCAGTCTACTGACAGATGGTCAGGGGTTAAAAGACCAGTCTACTGACAGATGGTCAGGGGTTAAAAGACCAGTCTACTGACAGATGGTCAGGGGTTAAAAGACAAGTCTACTGACAGATGGTCAGGGGTTAAAAGACAAGTCTACTGACAGGTGGTTAAAAGACAAGTCTACTGACAGATGGTTAAAAGACCAGTCTACTGACAGATGGTTAAAAGACCAGTCTACTGACAGGTGGTTAAAAGACCAGTCTACTGACAGATGGTCAGGGGTTAAAAGACCAGTCTACTGACAGATGGTCAGGGGTTAAAAGACCAGTCTACTGACAGGTGGTTAAAAGACCAGTCTACTGACAGGTGGTTAAAAGACCAGTCTACTGACAGATGGTCAGGGGTTAAAAGACCAGTCTACTGACAGGTGGTTAAAAGACCAGTCTACTGACAGGTGGTTAAAAGACCAGTCTACTGACAGATGGTCAGGGGTTAAAAGACCAGTCTACTGACAGATGGTCAGGGGTTAAAAGACCAGTCTACTGACAGATGGTCAGGGGTTAAAAGACCAGTCTACTGACAGATGGTCAGGGGTTAAAAGACAAGTCTACTGACAGATGGTCAGGGGTTAAAAGACCAGTCTACTGACAGATGGTCAGGGGTTAAAAGACCAGTCTACTGACAGATGGTCAGGGGTTAAAAGACCAGTCTACTGACAGATGGTTAAAAGACCAGTCTACTGACAGATGGTCAGGGGTTAAAAGACCAGTCTACTGACAGATGGTCAGGGGTTAAAAGACCAGTCTACTGACAGATGGTCAGGGGTTAAAAGATAAGTCTACTGACAGGTGGTTAAAAGACCAGTCTACTGACAGATGGTCAGGGGTTAAAAGACCAGTCTACTGACAGATGGTCAGGGGTTAAAAGACCAGTCTACTGACAGATGGTCAGGGGTTAAAAGACCAGTCTACTGACAGATGGTCAGGGGTTAAATGACCAGTCTACTGACAGATGGTCAGGGGTTAAAAGACCAGTCTACTGACAGATGGTCAGGGGTTAAAAGACCAGTCTACTGATAGATGGTCAGGGGTTAAAAGACCAGTCTACTGACAGATGGTTAAAAGACCAGTCTACTGACAGATGGTCAGGGGTTAAAAGACCAGTCTACTGACAGATGGTCAGGGGTTAAAAGACCAGTCTACTGACAGATGGTCAGGGGTTAAAAGACCAGTCTACTGACAGATGGTCAGGGGTTAAAAGACCAGTCTACTGACAGATGGTCAGGGGTTAAAAGACCAGTCTACTGACAGATGGTCAGGGGTTAAAAGACCAGTCTACTGACAGATGGTCAGGGGTTAAAAGACCAGTCTACTGACAGATGGTCAGGGGTTAAAAGACCAGTCTACTGACAGATGGTCAGGGGTTAAAAGACCAGTCTACTGACAGATGGTTAAAAGACCAGTCTACTGACAGATGGTTAAAAGACCAGTCTACTGACAGATGGTCAGGGGTTAAAAGACAAGTCTACTGACAGGTGGTTAAAAGACCAGTCTACTGACAGATGGTCAGGGGTTAAAAGACCAGTCTACTGACAGATGGTCAGGGGTTAAAAGACCAGTCTACTGACAGATGGTCAGGGGTTAAAAGACCAGTCTACTGACAGATGGTCAGGGGTTAAAAGACCAGTCTACTGACAGATGGTCAGGGGTTAAAAGACCAGTCTACTGACAGATGGTCAGGGGTTAAAAGACCAGTCTACTGACAGATGGTCAGGGGTTAAAAGACCAGTCTACTGACAGATGGTCAGGGGTTAAAAGACAAGTCTACTGACAGGTGGTTAAAAGACCAGTCTACTGACAGATGGTTAAAAGACCAGTCTACTGACAGATGGTTAAAAGACCAGTCTACTGACAGATGGTCAGGGGTTAAAAGACAAGTCTACTGACAGATGGTCAGGGGTTAAAAGACAAGTCTACTGACAGGTGGTTAAAAGACCAGTCTACTGACAGATGGTCAGGGGTTAAAAGACCAGTCTACTGACAGATGGTCAGGGGTTAAAAGACCAGTCTACTGACAGATGGTCAGGGGTTAAAAGACAAGTCTACTGACAGATGGTAAGGGGTTAAAAGACCAGTCTACTGACAGATGGTCAGGGGTTAAAAGACCAGTCTACTGACAGATGGTCAGGGGTTAAAAGACAAGTCTACTGACAGATGGTCAGGGGTTAAAAGACAAGTCTACTGACAGATGGTCAGGGGTTAAAAGACCAGTCTACTGACAGATGGTCAGGGGTTAAAAGACCAGTCTACTGACAGATGGTCAGGGGTTAAAAGACAAGTCTACTGACAGATGGTCAGGGGTTAAAAGACCAGTCTACTGACAGATGGTTAAAAGACCAGTAAACTGACAGGTGGTTAAAAGACCAGTCTACTGACAGATGGTCAGGGGTTAAAAGACCAGTCTACTGACAGATGGTTAAAAGACCAGTCTACTGACAGATGGTCAGGGGTTAAAAGACCAGTCTACTGACAGGTGGTTAAAAGACCAGTCTACTGACAGATGGTCAGGGGTTAAAAGACCAGTCTACTGACAGGTGGTTAAAAGACCAGTCTACTGACAGATGGTCAGGGGTTAAAAGACCAGTCTACTGACAGATGGTCAGGGGTTAAAAGACCAGTCTACTGACAGATGGTCAGGGGTTAAAAGACAAGTCTACTGACAGATGGTCAGGGGTTAAAAGACCAGTCTACTGACAGATGGTTAAAAGACCAGTCTACTGACAGATGGTCAGGGGTTAAAAGACCAGTCTACTGACAGATGGTCAGGGGTTAAAAGACCAGTCTACTGACAGATGGTCAGGGGTTAAAAGACCAGTCTACTGACAGATGGTCAGGGGTTAAAAGACCAGTCTACTGACAGATGGTCAGGGGTTAAAAGACCAGTCTACTGACAGATGGTCAGGGGTTAAAAGATAAGTCTACTGACAGATGGTTAAAAGACCAGTCTACTGACAGATGGTCAGGGGTTAAAAGACCAGTCTACTGACAGATGGTTAAAAGACAAGTCTACTGACAGATGGTCAGGGGTTAAAAGACAAGTCTACTGACAGATAGTCAGGGGTTAAAAGACCAGTCTACTGACAGATGGTCAGGGGTTAAAAGACCAGTCTACTGACAGATGGTCAGGGGTTAAAAGACCAGTCTACTGACAGATGGTCAGGGGTTAAAAGACCAGTCTACTGACAGATGGTCAGGGGTTAAAAGACCAGTCTACTGACAGATGGTCAGGGGTTAAAAGACCAGTCTACTGACAGATGGTCAGGGGTTAAAAGACCAGTCTACTGACAGATGGTCAGGGGTTAAAAGACCAGTCTACTGACAGATGGTTAAAAGACCAGTCTACTGACAGATGGTCAGGGGTTAAAAGACCAGTCTACTGACAGATGGTCAGGGGTTAAAAGACCAGTCTACTGACAGATGGTCAGGGGTTAAAAGACAAGTCTACTGACAGATGGTCAGGGGTTAAAAGACAAGTCTACTGACAGATGGTCAGGGGTTAAAAGACCAGTCTACTGACAGATGGTCAGGGGTTAAAAGACAAGTCTACTGACAGATGGTCAGGGGTTAAAAGACCAGTCTACTGACAGATGGTCAGGGGTTAAAAGACCAGTCTACTGACAGATGGTCAGGGGTTAAAAGACAAGTCTACTGACAGATGGTCAGGGGTTAAAAGACAAGTCTACTGACAGGTGGTTAAAAGACAAGTCTACTGACAGATGGTTAAAAGACCAGTCTACTGACAGATGGTTAAAAGACCAGTCTACTGACAGGTGGTTAAAAGACCAGTCTACTGACAGATGGTTAAAAGACCAGTCTACTGACAGATGGTCAGGGGTTAAAAGACCAGTCTACTGACAGGTGGTTAAAAGACCAGTCTACTGACAGGTGGTTAAAAGACCAGTCTACTGACAGATGGTCAGGGGTTAAAAGACCAGTCTACTGACAGGTGGTTAAAAGACCAGTCTACTGACAGGTGGTTAAAAGACCAGTCTACTGACAGATGGTCAGGGGTTAAAAGACCAGTCTACTGACAGATGGTCAGGGGTTAAAAGACCAGTCTACTGACAGATGGTCAGGGGTTAAAAGACCAGTCTACTGACAGATGGTCAGGGGTTAAAAGACCAGTCTACTGACAGATGGTCAGGGGTTAAAAGACCAGTCTACTGACAGATGGTCAGGGGTTAAAAGACCAGTCTACTGACAGATGGTCAGGGGTTAAAAGACCAGTCTACTGACAGATGGTTAAAAGACCAGTCTACTGACAGATGGTCAGGGGTTAAAAGACCAGTCTACTGACAGATGGTCAGGGGTTAAAAGACCAGTCTACTGACAGATGGTCAGGGGTTAAAAGATAAGTCTACTGACAGGTGGTTAAAAGACCAGTCTACTGACAGATGGTCAGGGGTTAAAAGACCAGTCTACTGACAGATGGTCAGGGGTTAAAAGACCAGTCTACTGACAGATGGTCAGGGGTTAAAAGACCAGTCTACTGACAGATGGTCAGGGGTTAAAAGACCAGTCTACTGACAGATGGTCAGGGGTTAAAAGACCAGTCTACTGACAGATGGTCAGGGGTTAAAAGACCAGTCTACTGATAGATGGTCAGGGGTTAAAAGACCAGTCTACTGACAGATGGTCAGGGGTTAAAAGACCAGTCTACTGACAGATGGTCAGGGGTTAAAAGACCAGTCTACTGACAGATGGTCAGGGGTTAAAAGACCAGTCTACTGACAGATGGTCAGGGGTTAAAAGACCAGTCTACTGACAGATGGTCAGGGGTTAAAAGACCAGTCTACTGACAGATGGTCAGGGGTTAAAAGACCAGTCTACTGACAGATGGTCAGGGGTTAAAAGACCAGTCTACTGACAGATGGTCAGGGGTTAAAAGACCAGTCTACTGACAGATGGTCAGGGGTTAAAAGACCAGTCTACTGACAGATGGTCAGGGGTTAAAAGACCAGTCTACTGACAGATGGTCAGGGGTTAAAAGATAAGTCTACTGACAGATGGTCAGGGGTTAAAAGACCAGTCTACTGACAGATGGTCAGGGGTTAAAAGACCAGTCTACTGACAGATGATCAGGGGTTAAAAGATAAGTCTACTGACAGATGGTTAAAAGACCAGTCTACTGACAGATGGTCAGGGGTTAAAAGACCAGTCTACTGACAGATGGTTAAAAGACAAGTCTACTGACAGATGGTCAGGGGTTAAAAGACAAGTCTACTGACAGATAGTCAGGGGTTAAAAGACCAGTCTACTGACAGATGGTCAGGGGTTAAAAGACCAGTCTACTGACAGATGGTCAGGGGTTAAAAGACCAGTCTACTGACAGATGGTCAGGGGTTAAAAGACCAGTCTACTGACAGATGGTCAGGGGTTAAAAGACCAGTCTACTGACAGATGGTCAGGGGTTAAAAGACCAGTCTACTGACAGATGGTCAGGGGTTAAAAGACCAGTCTACTGACAGATGGTTAAAAGACCAGTCTACTGACAGATGGTCAGGGGTTAAAAGACCAGTCTACTGACAGATGGTCAGGGGTTAAAAGACCAGTCTACTGACAGATGGTCAGGGGTTAAAAGACAAGTCTACTGACAGGTGGTTAAAAGACCAGTCTACTGACAGATGGTCAGGGGTTAAAAGACCAGTCTACTGACAGATGGTCAGGGGTTAAAAGACAAGTCTACTGACAGGTGGTTAAAAGACCAGTCTACTGACAGATGGTCAGGGGTTAAAAGACCAGTCTACTGACAGATGGTCAGGGGTTAAAAGACCAGTCTACTGACAGGTGGTCAGGGGTTAAAAGACCAGTCTACTGACAGATGGTCAGGGGTTAAAAGACAAGTCTACTGACAGGTGGTTAAAAGACAAGTCTACTGACAGATGGTTAAAAGACCAGTCTACTGACAGATGGTCAGGGGTTAAAAGACAAGTCTACTGACAGATGGTCAGGGGTTAAAAGACCAGTCTACTGACAGATGGTCAGGGGTTAAAAGACAAGTCTACTGACAGATGGTCAGGGGTTAAAAGACCAGTCTACTGACAGATGGTCAGGGGTTAAAAGACCAGTCTACTGACAGATGGTCAGGGGTTAAAAGACCAGTCTACTGACAGATGGTCAGGGGTTAAAAGACCAGTCTACTGACAGATGGTCAGGGGTTAAAAGACAAGTCTACTGACAGATGGTCAGGGGTTAAAAGACAAGTCTACTGACAGATGGTCAGGGGTTAAAAGACCAGTCTACTGACAGATGGTCAGGGGTTAAAAGACAAGTCTACTGACAGATGGTCAGGGGTTAAAAGACCAGTCTACTGACAGATGGTCAGGGGTTAAAAGACCAGTCTACTGACAGATGGTCTGGGGTTAAAAGACCAGTCTACTGACAGATGGTTAAAAGACCAGTCTACTGACAGATGGTCAGGGGTTAAAAGACCAGTCTACTGACAGATGGTCAGGGGTTAAAAGACAAGTCTACTGACAGATGGTTAAAAGACCAGTCTACTGACAGATGGTCAGGGGTTAAAAGACAAGTCTACTGACAGATGGTTAAAAGACCAGTCTACTGACAGATGGTTAAAAGACCAGTCTACTGACAGATGGTCAGGGGTTAAAAGACAAGTCTACTGACAGATGGTCAGGGGTTAAAAGACAAGTCTACTGACAGATGGTTAAAAGACCAGTCTACTGACAGATGGTTAAAAGACCAGTCTACTGACAGATGGTCAGGGGTTAAAAGACAAGTCTACTGACAGATGGTCAGGGGTTAAAAGACAAGTCTACTGACAGATGGTCAGGGGTTAAAAGACAAGTCTACTGACAGATGGTCAGGGGTTAAAAGACCAGTCTACTGACAGATGGTCAGGGGTTAAAAGACCAGTCTACTGACAGATGGTCAGGGGTTAAAAGACAAGTCTACTGACAGATGGTCAGGGGTTAAAAGACCAGTCTACTGACAGATGGTCAGGGGTTAAAAGACCAGTCTACTGACAGATGGTCAGGGGTTAAAAGACCAGTCTACTGACAGATGGTCAGGGGTTAAAAGACCAGTCTACTGACAGATGGTCAGGGGTTAAAAGACAAGTCTACTGACAGATGGTCAGGGGTTAAAAGACAAGTCTACTGACAGATGGTCAGGGGTTAAAAGACCAGTCTACTGACAGATGGTCAGGGGTTAAAAGACCAGTCTACTGACAGATGGTCAGGGGTTAAAAGACAAGTCTACTGACAGATGGTCAGGGGTTAAAAGACCAGTCTACTGACAGATGGTCAGGGGTTAAAAGACCAGTCTACTGACAGATGGTCAGGGGTTAAAAGACCAGTCTACTGACAGATGGTCAGGGGTTAAAAGACCAGTCTACTGACAGATGGTCAGGGGTTAAAAGACCAGTCTACTGACAGATGGTCAGGGGTTAAAAGACCAGTCTACTGACAGGTGGTTAAAAGACCAGTCTACTGACAGATGGTCAGGGGTTAAAAGACCAGTCTACTGACAGATGGTTAAAAGACCAGTCTACTGACAGATGGTCAGGGGTTAAAAGACCAGTCTACTGACAGATGGTCAGGGGTTAAAAGACCAGTCTACTGACAGATGGTCAGGGGTTAAAAGACCAGTCTACTGACAGGTGGTTAAAAGACCAGTCTACTGACAGATGGTCAGGGGTTAAAAGACCAGTCTACTGACAGGTGGTTAAAAGACCAGTCTACTGACAGATGGTCAGGGGTTAAAAGACCAGTCTACTGACAGGTGGTTAAAAGACCAGTCTACTGACAGATGGTCAGGGGTTAAAAGACCAGTCTACTGACAGATGGTCAGGGGTTAAAAGACCAGTCTACTGACAGATGGTCAGGGGTTAAAAGACAAGTCTACTGACAGATGGTCAGGGGTTAAAAGACCAGTCTACTGACAGATGGTTAAAAGACCAGTCTACTGACAGATGGTCAGGGGTTAAAAGACCAGTCTACTGACAGATGGTCAGGGGTTAAAAGACCAGTCTACTGACAGATGGTCAGGGGTTAAAAGACCAGTCTACTGACAGATGGTCAGGGGTTAAAAGACCAGTCTACTGACAGATGGTCAGGGGTTAAAAGACCAGTCTACTGACAGATGGTCAGGGGTTAAAAGATAAGTCTACTGACAGATGGTCAGGGGTTAAAAGACCAGTCTACTGACAGATGGTCAGGGGTTAAAAGACCAGTCTACTGACAGATGGTCAGGGGTTAAAAGATAAGTCTACTGACAGATGGTTAAAAGACCAGTCTACTGACAGATGGTCAGGGGTTAAAAGACCAGTCTACTGACAGATGGTTAAAAGACAAGTCTACTGACAGATGGTCAGGGGTTAAAAGACAAGTCTACTGACAGATAGTCAGGGGTTAAAAGACCAGTCTACTGACAGATGGTCAGGGGTTAAAAGACCAGTCTACTGACAGATGGTCAGGGGTTAAAAGACCAGTCTACTGACAGATGGTTAAAAGACCAGTCTACTGACAGATGGTCAGGGGTTAAAAGACCAGTCTACTGACAGATGGTCAGGGGTTAAAAGACCAGTCTACTGACAGATGGTTAAAAGACAAGTCTACTGACAGATGGTCAGGGGTTAAAAGACAAGTCTACTGACAGATGGTTAAAAGACCAGTCTACTGACAGATGGTCAGGGGTTAAAAGACCAGTCTACTGACAGATGGTCAGGGGTTAAAAGACCAGTCTACTGACAGATGGTTAAAAGACAAGTCTACTGACAGATGGTCAGGGGTTAAAAGACAAGTCTACTGACAGATGGTTAAAAGACCAGTCTACTGACAGATGGTCAGGGGTTAAAAGACCAGTCTACTGACAGATGGTCAGGGGTTAAAAGACCAGTCTACTGACAGATGGTCAGGGGTTAAAAGACCAGTCTACTGACAGATGGTCAGGGGTTAAAAGACCAGTCTACTGACAGATGGTCAGGGGTTAAAAGACCAGTCTACTGACAGATGGTCAGGGGTTAAAAGACCAGTCTACTGACAGGTGGTTAAAAGACCAGTCTACTGACAGATGGTCAGGGGTTAAAAGACCAGTCTACTGACAGATGGTCAGGGGTTAAAAGACCAGTCTACTGACAGATGGTCAGGGGTTAAAAGACCAGTCTACTGACAGATGGTCAGGGGTTAAAAGACCAGTCTACTGACAGATGGTCAGGGGTTAAAAGACAAGTCTACTGACAGTTGGTCAGGGGTTAAAAGACAAGTCTACTGACAGATGGTTAAAAGACCAGTCTACTGACAGATGGTCAGGGGTTAAAAGACCAGTCTACTGACAGATGGTCAGGGGTTAAAAGACCAGTCTACTGACAGATGGTCAGGGGTTAAGGGGCTTAACAGCTTTGGGGTAGAATATATATTCAATTCAGAATATTGAGAGAACCAAAGTTGATGTAAATATACTTAATGCTGTGATGCCCTGTTTTTGCTTCAAATGAGAACCTTAATTAATGTCATGTTATTGCTTACTAAGTAATGTACATGTATTAGCAGTATGATTGAGACTAGGAAGTGTAATGACCTAACAGGGTGGAATCCCTGTCCTTTATTATTTTTTTTATTTAACCTTTATTTAACCAGGTAAGCCAGTTGAGAACAGGTTCTCATTTACAACTGCGACCTGGCCAAGATAAAGCAAAGCAGTACGATAAAAACAACAGAGTTACATATGGGGTAAAACAAAACATAAAGTCAAAAATACAACAGAAAATATATATACAGTGTGTGCACATGTAGCAAGTTATGGAGGTAAGGCAATAAATAGGCTATAGTGCAAAATAATTACAATAGTATTAACACTGGAATGCTAGATGTGCAAGAGATTATGTGCAAATAGAGATACTGGGGTGCAAAAGAGCAAAATAAATAACAAATATAAAAAATAAATATAACGTTCTCCACACTTCGACGTCTTCTACAACCAGGCAACCCCCTCTACACTCACTACAGTAGACCTGTTGAAACCACTCCGTCTGGAAACCCAGGGCTCTATTCTGGTCTAGCTTTATTTCTGTCTCTGTTTGCTCTTCTGTTAAGTCTACGCATGACAGACAGCTATGATAGCCTACCTGAGGTTACTCATAGAGATAAAGGACTCACTTGGCCCAAAACCTGTTATAGCATGGGCAGGGCTAATCGTGATTGAGGGCTTTCACCATTTCTAAGTAGTCAACTGGGTGGGACTTGCTATAGGTTAGGAAAGGACACAGAGATCCTATAAAATTAGTAATATATTCTAATAGTCATAATATGTAAATCTATGTCGAAGGGTCACAGAAGCGGTCATTTTGAAGATAGGAGAAGAGCTCTCTAGTCCATCTCTATCATTTTACATTTACATTGTAGTCATTTAGCAGATGCTCTTATCCAGAGCAACTTACAGTTAGTGAATGCATACATGGAATTTTATTTATTTATTTATTTTTCATACTGGCCCCCTGCGTGAAACGAACCCACATCCCTGCTGGCCAAACCCTCCCCTACCTTGGACGACGCTGGACCAATTGTGCGCCGCCCCATGGGTCTCCCGGTCGCGACAGAGCCTGGACTCGAACCAGGATCTCTAGTGGCACCGCGCCACTCGGGAGTCTCTCTGAGGTTAGCTCCATAAAGGGTATGCTCCTCTAAGGGCCTGTGTCCAAGCAGCAGCATTAGGAGGCTCGGATGATGCTCAGGTCTAATCTGGGATTAACGGGGTCGCTCTATCTACAGATTGCCTCGGGATTTCTCAGGTTTCTCTCAGCTGACTGCAGGTGCTGGGCTTATGTCAGGTCAGGTGTTACTTTGTGAAACGGGCCGTGTGTCCTGTGTCCTAATCACCTGGCTCATCAAATATCAGGCTGCCAACCCAGAATTCAGAATCAAACAATGACTGTGAGATTAAAGTGCAGACTGTCAGTTTTAATTTGAGGGTATTTTAATCCATATCGACCTCATTTTAGGGAACCAAAAGTATTGGGACAAATTCACATATACAGTGCATTCGGAAAGTATTCAGACCCCTTGACTTTTTCCACATTTTTCCCTTTACTCAGTACTTTGTTGAAGCACCTTTGGCAGCGATTACAGCCTCGAGACTTCTTGGGTATGACGCTACAAGCTTGGCACATCTGTATTTGGGGATTATCTCCCATTCTTCTCTGCAGATCCTCTCAAGCTCTGTCAGGTTGGATGGGGAGCGTCGCTGCACAGCTGTTTTCAGGTCTCTCCAGAGATGTTAGATTGCGTTCAAGTCCGGGCTCTGGATGGCCAACTAAAGGACATTCAGAGACTTGTCCCGAAGCCACTCCTGCGTTGTCTTGGCTGTGTGCTCAGGGTCGTTGTCCTGTTGGAAGATGAACCTTCGCCCCAGTCTGAGGTCCTGAGTGCTCTGGAGGAGGTTTTCATCAAAGATCTCTCTGTACTTTGCTCCGTTCATTTTTCCCTCGATCCTGACTAGTCTCCCTGTCCCTGCCGCTGAAAAACATCCCCACAGCATGAGGCTATCACCACCATGCTTCACCGTAGGGATGGTGCCAGGTTTCCTCCAGACAAGACGCTTGGGATTCAGGCCAAAGAGTTCGATCTTGGTTTCATCAGACCAGAGAATCTTGTTTCTCATGGTCTGAGAGTCTTTAGGCGCCTTTTGGCAAACTCCAAGTGGGCTGTCATGTGCCTTTTACTGAGGAGTGGCTTCCGTCTGGCCACTCTACCATAAAGGCCTGATTGGTGGAGTGCTGCAAAGATGGTTGTCCTTCTGGAAGGTTCTCCCATCGCCACAGAGGAACTCTGGAGCTCTGTCAGAGTGACCATCGGGTTCTTGGTCACCGCCCTGACCAAAGGCCCTTCTCCCCCGATTGCTCAGTTTGGCAAAGAGTTGCAAAGAAAAAGCCATATCTCAGACTGGCCAATAAAAATTTAAGATTAAGATGGGCAGTCTGAGATATGGCTTTTTCTTTGCAATTCTGCCTAGAAGGTCAGCATCCCGGAGTCGCCTCTTCACTGTTGACGTTGAGACTGGTGTTTTGCGGGTACTATTTAATGAAGCTGCCAGTTGAGGACCTGTGAGGCGTCTGTTTCTCAAACTAGACACTAATGTATTTGTCCTCTTGCTCAGTTGTGCACCGGGGCCTCCCACTCCTCTTTCTGTTCTGGTTAGAGCCAGTTTGCGCTGTTCTGTGAAGGGAGTAGTACACAGCGTTGTATGAGATCATCAGTTTCTTGGCAATTTCTCGCATGGAATAGCCTTAGTTTCTCAGAACAAGAATAGACTGACGAGTTTCAGAACCCACAATTGCTGATGCTCCAGATACTCAACTAGTCTCAAGAAGGCCAGTTTTATTGCTTCTTTAATCAGCACAACAGTTTTCAGCTGTGCTAACATAATTAAAAAAGTGTTTTCTAATGATCAATTAGCCTTTTTAAAATGATACATTTGGATTAGCAAACACAACGTGCCATTGGAACACAGGACTGATGGTTGCTGATAATGGGCCTCTGTACGCCTATGTAGATATTCCATTTAAAGAAATCAGCCGTTTCCAGCTACAATAGCCATTTACAACATTAACAATGTCTACACTGTACTTCTGATCAATTTGATGTTATTTTAATGGACAAAAAAATTGCTTTTCTTTCGAAAACAAGGAAATGTCTAAGTGACCCCAAACTTTTGAACAGTAGTGTGTGTGTGTTTCTCTGGTTTTACTATTTATAGGTATGTGTTTGGGTGAAATTAAATTTTTTTTGTTTATTCTATAAACTACTGACAACATTTCTCCCAAATTCAAAATAAAATATTGTCATTTAGGGCATTTATTTGCAGAAAATGACAACTGGTCAAAATAACAAAAAAGATGCAGTGTTGTCAGTCCTCAAATAATGCAAAGAAAATAAGTTCATGGTCATTTTTAAACAACACAATACTAATGTTTTAACTTAGGAAGAGTTCAGAAATCTATTTTGGTGGAATAACCCTGATTTTCAATCACAGCTTTCATGCGTCTTGGCATGCTCTCCACCAGTCTTTCACATTGATGTTGGGTGACTTTATGCCACTCCTGGCGCAAAAATTCAAGCAGCTCAGCTTTGTTTGATGGCTTGTGACCATCCATCTTCCTCTTAATCACATTCCAGAAGTTTTCAATGGGGTTCAGGTCTGGAGATTGGGCTGGCCATGACAGGGTCTTGATCTGGTGGTCCTCCATCCACACCTTGATTGACCTGGCTGTGTGGCATGGCGCATTGTCCTGCTGGAAAAACCAATCCTCAGAGTTGGGGAACAATGTCAGAGCAAAAGGAAGCAAGTTTTCTTCCAGGACAACCTTGTACGTGGCTTGATTCATGTGTCCTTCACAAAGACAAATCTGCCCGATTCCAGCCTTGCTGAAGCACCCCCAGATCATCACCGATCCTCCACCAAATTTCACAGTGGGTGCGAGACACTGTGGCTTGTAGGCCTCTCCAGGTCTCTGTCTAACCATTAGATGACCAGGTGTTGGGCAAAGCTGAAAATTGGACTCATCAGAGAAGATGACCTTACTCCAGTCCTCTACGGTCCAATCCTTATGGTCTTTTGCAAACCTCAGCCTGGCTCTTCTTTGCTTCTCATTGATGAAGGGCTTTTTTTCTAGCTTTGCAAGACTTCAGCCCTGCCCCTAGGAGCCTGTTTCGAACCGTCCTCGCCGTGCATTTCACCCCAGTTGCCGTTTGCCATTCTTTTTGTAGGTCACTTGATGTCATCCTACGGTTGTTGAGTGACATTCGAATGAGTTGGCGGTCATCCCGGTTAGTAGAGAGTCGTTTTCACCCTCTGCCGGTCTGTAGCTTTGTTGTCTCCAATGTCTGCTGCTTGACCTTGTTCTTATGAACCACCATCTTTGAAATTTTAAGGATGGAAGCAACACTGTATCCCTCTGCCAGTAAAGCCAGAATTGAACCCTTCTTTTCCTCACTCAAAACTTTCCTTTTCAACTCATTTGGCATGGTCAATAGTTATTTTTTTATTATTACTTTTGAGGTAATTATGTCATGGATTTAGAAGCTTCTGATAGGCTAATTGACATCATTTGAGTCAATTGGAGATGTGGATGTATTTCAAGGCCTACCTTCAAACTCAGTGCCTCATTGCTTGACACCATGGGAAAATCAAAATAAATCAGCCAAGACCTCAGAAACAAAAATGTAGACCTCCACAAGTCTAGTTCATCCTTGGGAGCAATTTACAAACGCCTGAAGGTACCACGTTCATCTGTACAAACAATAGTACTCAAGTATAAACACCAAGGGACCTACGCAGCCGTCATACCATAACGTCTCCTGAGTGGCGCAGTGGTCTAAGGCAACTAACTGTGCCACTAGAGATCCTGGTTCGAATCCAGGCTCTGTCGCAGCCGGCCGCGACCGGGAGACTCATGGGCGGCGCACAATTGGCCTAGCGTCGTCCAGGGTAGGGGAGGGAATGGCCGGCAGGGATGTAGCTCAGTTGATAGAGCATGACGTTTGCAACGCCAGGGTTGTGGGTTCGATTCCCACGGGGGGGGGGCCAGTATAAAAATATATATATATATATGTATTCACTAACTGTAAGTCGCTCTGGATAAGAGCGTCTGCTAAATGACTGAAATGTAAATGTAATACCGCTCAGGAAGGAGACGCGTACTGTCTCCTAGAGATGAATGTACTTTGGTGCGAAAAGTGCAAATGAATCCCAGAACAACAGCAAAGGACCTTGTGAAGATGCTGGAGGAAACAGGTACAAAAGTATCTATATCCACAGTAAAACGAGTCCTATATCGACATGACCTGAAAGGCCGCTCAGCAAGGAAGAAGCCACTGCTCCAAAACCGCCATAAAAAAGCCAGACTATGGTTTGCAACTGTACATGGGGATAAAGATCATACTTTTTTGAGAAATGTCCTCTGGTCTGATGAAACAAAAATAGAACTGTTTGGCCATAATGACCATCGTTATGTTTGGAGGAAAAAGGGGATTGCTTGCAAGCCGAAGAACACCATCCCAACCGTGAAGCACGGGGGTGGCAGCATCATGATGTGGGGGTGCTTTGCTGCAGGAGGGACTGGTGCACTTCACAAAATAGATGGCATCATGAGGAAGGAAAATTATGTGGATATATTGAACCAACATCTCAAGACATCAATCAGGAAGTTAAAGCTTGGTCGCAAATGGGTCTTCCAAATGGACAATGACCCCAAGCATACTTCCAAAGTTGTGGCAAAATGGCTTAAGGACAACAAAGTCAAGGTATTGGAGTGGCCATCACAAAGCCCTGACCTCAATTCTATAGAACATTTGTGGGCAGAACTGAAAAAGCGTGTGCGAGCAAGGAGGCCTACAAACCTGACTCAGTTACACCAGCTCTGTCAGGAGGAATGGGCCAAAATTCACCCAACTTATTGTGGGAAGCTTATGGAAGGCTACCCGAAACGTTTGACCCAAGTTAAACAATTTAAAAGGCAATGCTACCAAATACTAATTGAGTGTATGTAAACTTCTGACCCACTGGGAATGTGATGAAATAAATAAAAGCTTAAATAAATCATTCTCTCTACTATTATTCTGACATTTCACATTCTTAAAATAAAGTTGTGATCCTAACTGACCTAAGACAGGGAATTTTGGAAGACATCACAGTACAGTTCAAATATATATGGCAAATAGAAATCCTATATGGATGGTGTTAAAAGATAGATGGGAGGTGTTGAATGGAATTGAAGGATGGGACTAATAACAACTAACAACAAACAATAACAAGATAACTAATAATGTAGGCACGCTGTGTCCATAATAAGTGTATAGGTTGTAGGTTGGGAGCTTTTGTGAAGGAGCACAGTTAGAAAGATATGGCATATAGAAGCAAACCAGATGGACATCTTGAAAATGATCTGAGATGTTGAGAGTAGAAGAAGTTCAGGAGAAAGAACAAACAAAATGTAATTACTGTAAAATTGACTGTGTCCATAAAATGTAGATAGTGGGTATGGGCTGGAAGTAGAGGCCTAGGCGTTGTTGTTCACTAGTTTACTCCAAGTGGGGAAAGGGTGGCGGGGTTGGAAAGTAATAAAGGGGAATATATATATATATATTTTTTAAAGGGTATGTATGTGTATATGTGTGTATATATATATATATGTATGTATGTATGTGTATGTGTGTATATATATATATATATATATATATATATATATATATATATAACATGGGGGATTGGAAGTGATGCAGACAATTACATTGATGGAAGTTACAATCTATCTGCAATATTAAGCTGATCTACCCCAAACCCCACCCCCCAAAAAAAAGACAGGGAATTTTTACTAGGATTAAATGTCAGGAATTGTGAAAAACTGAGTTTAAATGTATTTGGCTAAGGTGTATGTAAACTTCCGACTTCAACTGTATATTTAAAAACTGCCATATTTCAAGAGATTGAAAGCCATTCCAACTGTGCTGTTAGTCTGTCATGTTCAGATGTCCTGTCTGTTCTCTCTGATGTTGTGTTGATGTCTACCTCTGGTAGAGGGCCATAGGCCACACCTCCTGGCGTCTGTCTGGCGTAACCTGGTAACCATAGGCCACACCTCCTGGCGTCTGTCTGGCGTAACCTGGTAACCATAGGCCACACCTCCTGGCGTCTGTCTGGCGTAACCTGGTAACCATAGGCCACACCTCCTGGCTTCTGTCTGGCGTAACCTGGTAACCATAGGCCACACCTCCTGGCTTCTGTCTGGCGTAACCTGGTAACCATAGGCCACACCTCCTGGCTTCTGTCTGGCGTAACCTGGTAACCATAGGCCACACCTCCTGGCTTCTGTCTGGTGTAACCTGGTAACCATAGGCCACACCTCCTGGCTTCTGTCTGGTGTAACCTGGTAACCATAGGCCACACCTCCTGGCTTCTGTCTGGCGTAACCTGGTAACCATAGGCCACACCTCCTGGCTTCTGTCTGGTGTAACCTGGTAACCATAGGCCACACCTCCTGGCTTCTGTCTGGTGTAACCTGGTAACCATAGGCCACAGCTGCTGTACATGTGACTTCTCAAGGATGATCAATGGAAACATAATGCACCTGAGCTCAATTTCGAGTCTCATAGCAAAGGGCCTGAATAATTTCTGTTTCTGATTTTGTATGTTTGCCCACTGACAAAGACATGATCAGTCTATAATTTTAATGGTAGGTTTATTTGAACAGTGAGAGACAGAATAACAACAACAAAATCCAGAAAAACGCATGTCAAAAATGTTATAAATTGATTAGCATTTTAATGAGGGAAATAAGTATTTGACCCCCTCTCAATCAGAAAGATTTCTGGTTCCCAAGTGTCTTTTATACAGCTAACGAGCTGAGATTAGGAGCACACTCTTAAAGGGAGTGCTCCTAATCTCAGTTTGTTACCTGTATAAAAGACACCTGTCCACAGAAGCAATCAATCAATCAGATTCCAAACTCTCCACCATGGCCAAGACCAAAGAGCTCTCCAAGGATGTCAGGGACAAGATTGTAGACCTACACAACGCTTTCGGCACAATAATGCTCAGTATGAAATTATGTAATGATTTGGAAATTTAAAATAAGTATTCTGTTGATCTGGGTGCATTGTTTTTGTTGACTATTTCTACTGATTACACGAGAGGAAAAAAAAATCTGAATAACCCCCCCTTTTTTTTTAATGACCTTAAAACTACACATTAATAGCGGAGCATCCATAGATATAGAGATCCTAATTAAATGACGTTCACGTCCCCGTTCTAGAAGATGCCAGATCTTTGCCTGCTCTGTGTTTTTATTGGAGCACCAAGAGGCTCCGCCCCCCTAAGCAGAAAGCCCGCTCTTTGATCTCCTATTAGCGCGCGCTGTCCATGGCGCTGAATTACCACAGAAAGGCTTCACGAAAAGTCACTCACTAAATTCTCGACTATTTGGATTACAATTTGGGATTATGATTTTTTTTTCCTCCCGGAAGAAAAACTAACGACCAAAACGACGTAGGATTACAATTTATTTCTGAAAAATGGAATTATCCAATATCAATTTGAGAGGAATTATGTGCAACACAGCGTGAGGAGAGGACTAGGCTACATTCAGGTGAGCTACTGTAGAAGACGACACAGGATAGTCCAGATGCTGTTGAACGTTTTAACTGTATACTTATTAGTGTTTTGATAAATTACTACCAGGTTATTGTATAAAGAGAGGCACCACATCATAGGCTATATGTTTTGTCAGTGTAGGTTAAACAAACAATGTTAATTGGCTATCATAGAGCTACTTTATGGACTATAATTATATTACAGGCTATTTGAAGATGCTGAAATGTTTAAGACCGATAGGATTGCTATATTTGTATGTATGCCATAACTTACCTAACTAAGATCTGCTTGAGCAGAGGTTAAAGCCATGGTATTATCTGTCACTAATCTGTAGGTACACGTGTCAACAGCAGTGGTCTTCACACCACAGATCAGATCACTCCATCAGTAAATAAATAAACATCAGAGTTGAGGTCAATTCTATTTCAATTCCAGTCAATTCAGGAAGTACACAGAAATTCCAATTGTCTCCAATGGTTTTCAATGAGGAAAATGTGGAGTTGGAAATGGGTTTACTCTCTGAATTGAAATGGAATTGACCCCAACCCTGATAAACATGTAAAGACAGTGTCACTTGAGGTCAACAGAAATGTTGAACTCAATAAATGAATTATGACCTACCAATACTATAGCCTATATCAGCGGTCCGCCTGTTAGTGACCTATAGCCTAAAACAGGAAATTATTTTGGTGATGTTTACATTCACAAGTTGAATGACTTCTTTTAAAGCAGTTTTGAAATGAGAAAGACAATCAAAAAGTAAGCTTTCTTAGTCACTGTATAGTTTATAGTAAATAAATAAACATGGGATCAAATATTAGCCACTTGAGGTCAAAACCAACCTATTCATAACCATGCTATTCATAACCATGCTATTATTTCTGGAATAGCATAGGCTACCATTGATTGCTCTCAATAAGTGGGAATATTTTCAATTTTACACCGATTTGAATGAACAGTTGATAACTTTCTAGAGATTTACTTGAAAGGAGGACATTATTTATGTGAAATTTAAATTCATAGGGAAATAAACACAATGGTCTCTTCTTTTACGTGTTTTACTATCCACACCACTGGTCAGTGGTTTCTGACTCTATCCACACCACAGGTCAGTGGTCTCTGACTCTCTATCCACACCACAGGTCAGTGGTCTCTGACTCTCTATCCACACCACAGGTCAGTGGTCTCTGACTCTCTATCCACACCACAGGTCAGTGGTCTCTGACTCTCTATCCACACCACAGGTCAGTGGTCTCTGACTCTCTATCCACACCACAGGTCAGTGGTCTCTGACTCTCTATCCACACCACAGGTCAGTGGTCTCTGACTCTCTATCCACACCACAGGTCAGTGGTCTCTGACTCTCTATCCACACCACAGGTCAGTGGTCTCTGACTCTCTATCCACACCACAGGTCAGTGGTCTGTGACTCTCTATCCACACCACAGGTCAGTGGTCTCTGACTCTCTATCCACACCACAGGTCAGTGGTCTCTGACTCTCTATCCACACCACAGGTCAGTGGTCTCTGACTCTCTATCCACACCACAGGTCAGTGGTCTCTGACTCTCTATCCACACCACAGGTCAGTGGTCTCTGACTCTATCCACACCACAGGTCAGTGGTCTCTGACTCTCTATCCACACCACAGGTCAGTGGTCTCTGACTCTCTATCCACACCACAGGTCAGTGGTCTCTGACTCTCTATCCACACCACAGGTCAGTGGTCTCTGACTCTCTATCCACACCACAGGTCAGTGGTCTCGGACTCTCTATCCACACCACAGGTCAGTGGTCTGTGACTCTCTATCCACACCACAGGTCAGTGGTCTCTGACTCTCTATCCACACCACAGGTCAGTGGTCTCTGACTCTCTATCCACACCACAGGTCATAAAATAAAATTGATTATACTTTCAGCATTAAACCACTATCCCTTATAAAATTAACAGTTTATCACTTTCTATTCAGGGACTTGGATATTGACAAGTTGACTGATTAATGTAAATCAGTGTTCAAGTATTGTTCCCTTTTCTTTTACTTTATAAGACCTGTCACTTTATTTTATTCCAAGGTTCTCCATTTAATTACCTGTGATCCAAGGTTCTCCATTTAATTACCTGTGATCCAAGGTTCTCCATTTAATTACCTTTGATCCATGGTTCTCCATTCAATTACCTTTGATCCATGGTTCTCCATTCAGTTACCTTTGATCCATGGTTCTCCATTCAGTAACCTTTGAGCCATGGTTTTCCATTCAGTTACCTTTGATCCATGGTTCTCCATTCAGTAACCTTTGAGCCATGGTTTTCCATTCAGTTACCTTTGAGCCATGGTTCTCCATTCAATTACCTTTGATTCATGGTTCTCCATTCAGTTACCTTAATGCTTTTAATAAGAGCAGAATTATGCAGTTATGCAGTTCAATAACGGTATCATGAAACCATAAGTGTGGTGTATTGTCAATATTTAACTACACCAGTAGCACCAGTCGGAATGTCCTGTATTTAGATCAGGCTGGGCAAGCTCAGTCAGTGGCATGTTGGATACATTACAAAGTGTCCTTGACAAGGATAGACTAAGTACACTAATCTCTTCCCAGAAGCCAATGGCTAATGAACCGTCCCTCAATCTCCATTGACAAAAATGTCTTAAAATATCTTATTCACCCACACTACATGTCTTTTAGGGTGCTTCTGTAAAATGTCTAGATTATAATACCTACTTATTCACCCACACTACATGTCCTTTAAAATGAGGTCCCTCACATAGACTATACCAGAATGGTTCTATTGTTATGGACATGACCTGATGAAACACAGGGCCTAGCCACAGGGCAGAGCCACAGGACAGAGCCACAGGGCAGAGCCACAGGGCCTAGCCACAGGGCAGAGCCACAGGACAGAGCCACAGGGCAGAGCCACAGGGCCTAGCCACAGGGCAGAGCCACAGGGCCTAGCCACAGGACAGAGCCACAGGACAGAGCCACAGGACAGAGCCACAGGACAGAGCCACAGGACAGAGCCACAGGACAGAGCCACAGGACAGAGCCACAGGACAGAGCCACAGGACAGAGCCACAGGACAGAGCCACAGGACAGAGCCACAGGACAGAGCCACAGGACAGAGCCACAGGGCCTAGCCACAGGGCAGAGCCACAGGGCAGAGCCACAGGACAGAGCCACAGGGCCTAGCCACAGGACAGAGCCACAGGGCAGAGCCACAGGACAGAGCCACAGGGCCTAGCCACAGGACAGAGCCACAGGGCCTAGCCACAGGACAGAGCCACAGGACAGAGCCACAGGACAGAGCCACAGGACAGAGCCACAGGACAGAGCCACAGGGCCTAGCCACAGGGCAGAGCCACAGGGCAGAGCCACAGGACAGAGCCACAGGGCCTAGCCACAGGACAGAGCCACAGGGCAGAGCCACAGGACAGAGCCACAGGGCCTAGCCACAGGACAGAGCCACAGGACAGAGCCACAGGACAGAGCCACAGGGCCTAGCCACAGGACAGAGCCACAGGGCCTAGCCACAGGACAGAGCCACAGGGCAGAGCCACAGGACAGAGCCACAGGGCCTAGCCACAGGACAGAGCCACAGGGCCTAGCCACAGGACAGAGCCACAGGACAGAGCCACAGGACAGAGCCACAGGACAGAGCCACAGGGCCTAGACAGGGCAGAGCCACAGGGCCTAGCCACAGGGCAGAGCCACAGGGCAGAGCCACAGGGCCTAGCCACAGGACAGAGCCACAGGGCCTAGCCACAGGACAGAGCCACAGGACAGAGCCACAGGGCCTAGACAGGGCAGAGCCACAGGGCCTAGCCACAGGGCAGAGCCACAGGGCCTAGCCACAGGACAGAGCCACAGGGCCTAGCCACAGGACAGAGCCACAGGACAGAGCCACAGGGCCTAGCCACAGGACAGAGCCACAGGACAGAGCCACAGGGCAGAGCCACAGGGCCTAGCCACAGGGCAGAGCCACAGGGCCTAGCCACAGGGCAGAGCCACAGGGCAGAGCCACAGGGCCTAGCCACAGGACAGAGCCACAGGACAGAGCCACAGGGCAGAGCCACAGGGCCTAGACAGGGCCTAGCCACAGGGCCTAGCCACAGGGCAGAGCCACAGGGCCTAGCCACAGGGCAGAGCCACAGGGCCTAGCCACAGGGCAGAGCCACAGGGCAGAGCCACAGGGCCTAGACAGGGCCTAGCCACAGGGCCTAGCCACAGGGCAGAGCCACAGGGCAGAGCCACAGGGCCTAGCCACAGGGCAGAGCCACAGGGCAGAGCCACAGGGCCTAGCCACAGGGCAGAGCCACAGGGCCTAGCCACAGGGCAGAGCCACAGGGCCTAGCCACAGGGCAGAGCCACAGGGCCTAGCCACAGGGCAGAGCCACAGGGCAGAGCCACAGGGCCTAGCCACAGGGCAGAGCCACAGGGCCTAGCCACAGTCTATAGAGCGTGGTTATTTTAAAGCTGCGGCAGGTGATCTTTCAGAGGGCCAGGGCACTGATCCTGTTTAGTGTTTAAGACTTAATCGGGATGTATTTTTAGGATCCTCCCGGAATAGAGCTCCACTTTCAGATAGCGCGCCCGCCTGGGTTGTCACTGTAAAGGAAATAGGTTTTCAGTCATTCAGAATAACCCTTGTCATGTCAACAACAGGCATGCGTCCCAAATGGCATCCTATTCCTTTTAAAGTGCCCTATGGCTCCGGTCAAAAGTAGTGCACTATAACTATATAGTGCACTACCATATGGCTCTGGTCAAAAGTAGTGCACTAGGTAGGGAATAGGGTGCCATTTGGGACAGATACCAAGTCTCCTTTAATCTTTAATCTCCAATCTCACTGCTGCCCATCACATCTTATTGTCTACAGCCTAGCGTCTGATTGAATCTCATGATGGAGAATCTTAATCTAATGGGATTGGATGTACCCTGTAGTGACTACACAACTTCCACAACCATACAGGCCTTTTTCATTACAACTAGCAGTTATAGTCAGACATACTGTAGTCATACTTTTCTAAATGTTTCATGGGATTTACTGGCTCCAGGTCATCTATAATTCACTGCTAGGCAATTCCCCGCCTTATCTTAGCTCATTGGTCACCATAACAACACCCACCCGTAGTATGCGCTCCAGCAGGTATATCTCACTGGTCATCCCCAAAGCCAACACCTCCTTTGGCCACCATTCCTTACAGTTCTCTGATGCCAATGACTGGAACGAACTGCAAAAATCTCTGGAGCTGGAGACTCTTATCTCCCTCACTAACTTTAAGCATCAGTTGTCAGAGCACCTTACCGATCACTGCACCTGTACACAGCCCATCTGAAATTAGCCCACCCAACTACCTCATCCCCATATTGTTATTTACATTTATTTTGCTAATTTGCACCCCAGTATCTCTATTTGCACATAATCTTCTGCACATCTATCACTCCAGTGTTAATACTAAATTGTAATTATTTTGCACTATGGCCTATTTATTGCCTTACCTCCATACCTTACTACATTTGCACACACTGTATATAGATTTTCTATTGTGTTATTGACTGTACATTTTGTTTATCCCATATGTAACTCTGTGTTGTTGTTTTTATCGCACTGCTTTGCTTTATCTTGGCCAGGTCGCAGTTGTAAATGAGAACTTGTTCTCAACTGGCTTATCTGGTTAAATAAATAAATAAATTTACCAAAAAAACGATTAAAATGTATGCACTCACTAAGTCTCTCTAGATAAAAGGGTCTGCTAAATGACTCACTACTGTAAGTCTCTCTGGATAAGAGCGTCCGCTAAATGACTCACTACTGTAAGTCTCTCTAGATAAGAGGGTCTGCTAAATGACTCACTAAAGGTAAGTCTCTCTAGATAAGAGCATCCGCTAAATGACTCACTAAAGGTAAGTCTCTCGATAAGAGGGTCAGCTAAATGACTCACTAAAGGTAAGTCTCTCTAGATAAGAGGGTCTGCTAAATGACTCACTACTGTAAGTCTCTCTGGATAAGAGCGTCCGCTAAATGACTCACTACTGTAAGTCTCTAGATAAGAGGGTCTGCTAAATGACTCACTAAAGGTAAGTCTCTCGATAAGAGGGTCTGCTAAATGACTCACTAAAGGTAAGTCTCTAGATAAGAGGGTCTGCTAAATGACTCACTACTGTAAGTCTCTCTAGATAAGAGGGTCTGCTAAATGACTCACTAAAGGTAAGTCTCTCTAGATAAGAGGGTCTGCTAAATGACTCACCACTGTAAGTCTCTCTGGATAAGAGCGTCTGCTAAATGACTCACTACTGTAAGTCGCTGTAGATAAGAGGGTCTGCTAAATGACTCACTAATGGTAAGTCTCTCTGGATAAGAGGGTCTGCTAAATGACTCATTAATGGTAAGTCTCTCTGGATAAGAGGGTCTGCTAAATGACTAATGTAATGTAAAATATATAGAAAAGACCATTGAAAGACTGAGATTGAATGGAACCATACACAGATATAAGATGACGGCCTAATTTCTAGCTGTCCACACACCCAGTTACTTTTATAAAGATGCAGGGTACACATTTTGTGATGTTCGAGCAGGTTTTACCTGTAAACTGATCATTGATTGGCTGACCTCTTAAATCTCCACCCAGCACAGCCAGAAAAGGACTGGCCACCCCTCGGAACGTGGTTCCTCTCTAGGTCTCTTCCTAGGTTCCTGCCTTCTAGGGAGTTTTCCCACTGTGCTTCTGCATCGCTTGCTCTTTGGGGTTTTAGGCTGGGTATCTGCTGATATAAAAAGGGCTTTATAAAATAAATGTAATTAATTGATTGTGGCCTATGACCCCTTGACCTCTACAGTGTTTTGTTGGAAGGCTGGAGGCCCCTGGCCAGCAGAACCTTAGGAGTCAGCATGGCAAAGATCTGCACAGACCGGTCCTACCCGTCAACGACCCTGCAACTGCCGTCTCTCTGCACGCCAGATGACAATCTGGACTCCATCGAGAACGGAACCTCCAGGTCAGAGGTCGCCACAGAACGTTTGAGAGCCAATGAGCTTCTGCCTCCCAAATGGCATACTAGTCCCTACTATAGTTCTCTACTTCTGATCAAGGCCCATAGGACTCTGGGAATAGGGTGCCATTTTGGATGGACCCAATCAAAATGTTTAGGTTGAGTTCCATGAATTCAGAATGTGGTGCATGAAACATTTAGGCTGTGTCCCAAACCAAAAACAGCTGCCTGCTGTCTACCTTGTGGATTGAGACACATCGACAAGTGTATGGGAGAGTGGGGTAAGTTGAGCAATCTTTTACATTCAGCATCACTCCATAAAGGGAAAATATAGTATTCTTTCTAACAAAGATATCTAAGTATATTTCAGGATAATGTGCATCCCTGGAAATAATCATCAGAATGCATGTAAACGTTACAGTTTTGAAAACCTAGCTTGTCCAAAAAAAGTGTTTTTTTGAACAACTTACCCCGGGTGTGGGGTAAAGCCTTCACATTTCTGTACTAAATGAAATATTACCACTACCTTTTTAAAGCCATGTCTATCTTTATTTCCCAAACACCATTTTTAAACACTTTGAACTTAGGCCAGGCCCTGTTGTTACCACATATCCCAGAGACGATGCCTTGCATTACACCTGGGAAGAAAACGCTTATATTTGCTCAACTTACCCCAAAGCAAACATTTTAGACTATATTAGCCCACAGAGCTACAAGGATGCTAGGTTTAAGACCTCATATTGAAGCTTATAGCGACTCCAACTGATGTAGAGAACAATCTTAAAAGCATCTACTTTGGTTTAGTTACAAGCACCATGAAACCTCTAACGCAATAAATACATTTGACTTGGTGAAAATCTGTTTTCTTCCATGTGGTTTCTTCTTTCACAGACTCCATGAAATGATGACCTCTTCCTACATATTTGGTCAAATGAGTCATTTTGTGTATGGTTTCTTAGAAACAAGGGTGGCTCAACTTACCACTTTGGTTCAACTTACCCCACTCTCCCCTACAGTAGCAATCCCAAATGGCACCCTATTCCCTATATAGTGCACTACAGTTGAGACCTCTGGGCCCCGGTCAACAGTACACATACTGTATGTCACTGCAACCCTGTTCTCTCTCTCTAACAACCAGCTCGTAGTGTGAGGACACCTCGTCAGAGATTCAGGGTTCTGTCTCTGTGTTAACCAGCAGACACCCAGAGATTCCTTTACAGGATCAGGAGCCCTGGCCAGGTATCCCCACCTTCGCAGCGTCGCACCATCTCACTAGTCCCCCAGTGTCTGGTCTGGAGCGTGAAGTCACGAGCTCTGCTGGTCTGCTACTGCATAGCAACCTAGCGTTGCCAAAAGCCCTGGTCTGCCCTGGAAAGCCGACGTAAATTACAATCGCCAGAACGGCCAAACCAAAAAAATGCAGACACCCGTTTTGGGCTCAAATTTGGTTTATTATGATCAAGTTCGATCCCCACGGTCGGTGAATTCTTTACAAATCGAGGTATTTTAAATAAATAGTGATCCATTCTGACAACTACATTTGTCGTCACACAGGACCATGTGCTGACACAGACCAATCACAGGCCTGTCAGGCTACAAGGAGGCTCCTGGTTGACTCACTCAGGCAGGATGAAAACGACTACATCGACCATGATCCTTTGCTATTTACAGTCACATTCACCATGATCCTTTGCTATTTACAGTCACATTCACCATGATCCTTTGCTATTTACAGTCACATTCACCATGATCCTTTGCTATTTACAGTCACATTCACCATGATCCTTTGCTATTTACAGTCACATTCACCATGATCCTTAGGGATTTTTTAATGCAATTCAGCCCCATTCAGCAATATGCGCCATCGGGAGTTTTCCATAGGAACACGTGGGTGACGTCAGCGCTATCACTATCTACTGGTTTTAATGTCTATGCATCTCACCCATATCATTCAGTCATTCATGTTCATGCAGTGTTTCATAGGGTGCCATTTGGGACGTAGCCAGCGGTAGCGAAGACACAGAGTGTTATGATGTTTTACCTGATCGTCTAGGCTCTCTCACTTCCTGTTCATGCTGCGGACCTGGGCCTCTCACAGGATGCACCACGAGGTGGAGAGACCGAACTCCTTCCTGGAGCGCTTCAGGGGCCCTGAGCTCAAAGAGGCCTCCAGCAGAGAGAGCATTGCACAGTCACTGCGATACCCCGACAGAGTCCGTAAGAGGAAGTAAGTCTGGACTAGAGATGGTGATGGTCAACTAGGATTGCAAAATTCTGCTAATTTTTTAGTGGAGAATTCACAGATTTTTCTGTCCTCATTCTGGGAATCTTCCAACCCAACCTGGGATTTCTAGAAAACCTGGGAATTTGGGGAAAGTTACCAGAATTGTGGAACTCTATGCTCAACTAAAAAACTGGCATTAAATGATGCACAATTTGAATTAAATGATGCTCAATTTGGATTAAATGATGCTCAATTTGAGTCATCATTTAACTAACCCTAACGCTGCCAACCTGTCCCCGTCTTTCCTCTAGCCAAGTCAGTCAATGGCCGCTGGCTACGTACAATATGAACAACTGCAACAACACAGATGAGTAAGTGGAACTAGAAGTAGTTCTTTAGAGAGAAAGTAGAAAGTAGAAAGTAGCCCTCCACACTAGCTTATAGAGGAGACTGGAACTCATGGAGGTCTTAACCTGTTGGTAGACTGGAACTCTTGGAGGTCTTAACCTGTTGGTAGACTGGAACTCTTGGAGGTCTTAACCTGTCGGTAGACTGGAACTCTTGGAGGTCTTAACCTGTCGGTAGACTGGAACTCTTGGAGGTCTTAACCTGTCGGTAGACTGGAACTCTTGGAGGTCTTAACCTGTCGGTAGACTGGAACTCTTGGAGGTCTTAACCTGTCGGTAGACTGGAACTCTTGGAGGTCTTAACCTGTCGGTAGACTGGAACTCTTGGAGGTCTTAACCTGTTGGTAGACTGGAACTCTTGGAGGTCTTAACCTGTTGATAGACTGGAACTCTTGGAGGTCTTAACCTGTTGGTAGACTGGAACTCTTGGAGGTCTTAACCTGTTGGTAGACTGGAACTCTTGGAGGTCTTAACCTGTCGGTAGACTGGAACTCTTGGAGGTCTTAACCTGTTGATAGACTGGAACTCTTGGAGGTCTTAACCTGTTGGTAGACTGGAACTCTTGGAGGTCTTAACCTGTTGGTAGAATGGAACTCTTGGAGGTCTTAACCTGTTGGTAGACTGGAACTCTTGGAGGTCTTAACCTGTTGGTAGACTGGAACTCTTGGAGGTCTTAACCTGTCGGTAGACTGGAACTCTTGGAGGTCTTAACCTGTTGGTAGACTGGAACACTTGGAGGTCTTAACCTGTTGGTAGACTGGAACTCTTGGAGGTCTTAACCTGTCGGTAGACTGGAACTCTTGGAGGTCTTAACCTGTTGGTAGACTGGAACACTTGGAGGTCTTAACCTGTTGGTAGACTGGAACTGTTGGAGGTCTTAACCTGTCGGTAGACTGTAAATCCTGGTACGTATATAGTAATTGTAGAGACATATAAGCATGTTTGACCATAGACAGTAAGATCCTCTGTCAACAGTGTCGTCCCGTGGTAGACATTTGCCTGTAGTTAGGTATGATCAGTGTGTAGTCGTAGAGATACTGTAGATGCACCTATTACTCTCTGGTAGTATAATAGTTCTATAGACATTACATAAGCATGTATGACTGTGGATAGAAATACCTGCTATGTCAATAGCAGCCTTGGTATGTATTTGCTCTAGTTGGATTTTAGTATCAGTGCAGCTATCGAATGATAAGACACCTTATTTTTGTTTGAGAGGTCCCGTTTAGGATCATTATTAAATAGCTTTTATGATCACGTATGGTAGTTCTACTCTTCTTTAGAATGCATTGTTGAAAGTTCTGGATCTACTCTTCTTTAGAATGCATTGTTGAAAGTTCTGGTTCTACTCTTCTTTAGAATGCATTGTTGAAAGTTCTGGTTCTACTCTTCTTTAGAATGCATTGTTGAATGTTCTGGTTCTACTCTTCTTCAGAATGCATTGTTGAAAGTTCTGGTTCTACTCTTCTTTAGAATGCATTGTTGAAAGTTCTGATGTTGATGATGCGGGTTAGGCCACTGGTTATATTGTATCTTAAAAATATACATCTAAACATAAAAATAAGGATTCCATTAAGAATAAACTTCTACTCCTTATTCAACATTCAGTGGAATGGTTGAACTATACCATTTTATATTAATATCAATATAAAGTTGAAGTTAGTCTCATGAGGAGTGAACTGTATGGTGAACATAAACAGGAGTGGTGCTGCTGCCTACAGGGCTGTCATATAACTTGCACTTTCACATACAGTAATGCCCTCAAACACTCTGGGACAAGACTGTTTCAACCTGGATATGATTGAACTGTTACTGTTTCTGTAGAGCAGGGGTCCCCATTACATTCAGCCATGGGCCGATTATTCCTTGAGCAGATGGTCGGAGGGGGGCCGGAACATAGTTATAAATAAATACATATTTAGTACACTGCAAATGCAAATTGACAGCAAGAATCCCAAACAGATTTAGTATTTGACAAAAACAGAATAATCTCATACCTTGATTACATTCGGATATGATCACATATGGCTCTCTATTTATGTGTGGGAATACTTGGGAACAGATTTCCTGAATACAAAATAACTTTGAGCTGATTTTCTAGTGATTTTACAGTCTTTTATGTCCAACAACAAAAATGATAAAATAGAAATGATCAGAAAACTTGGGGGACCAAATAAAATCCCATTCGGCCTGCAGGCCGTCTATAGGGGGACCCTGCCCCCTAGGCAAGTAAGTGCCTTCCCTCTGGCTTTGGCTCATATTGTAGTATGATAGTCCACTGATAGTCCACCAATAGTCCACCGATATTCACCGATAGTCTGCCGGTTAGTCCGTCAATAGTCCACCAATAGTCCGCCAATAGTCTACAGATAGTCCGCCAATAGTCTACCGATAGTCCACCAATAGTTTGCCGGTTAGTCTGTCAATAGTCTGCCAATAGTCTACCGATAGTCCACCAATAGTCTACCAGTAGTCTACCAATAGACCCTCGAATGTCCCCTATAGATCACCTTAGTCCTTAACATGAAAAATAAACATCCACTATCCAATAGCAAAAAAGATGACAAGAAGGACGAAATAAAGAAAGACGAGAAAAAACAGGAAGAGCAAAAAGATGAGAAGAAAGATGAGAAGGAGGAGGAGCCTAAGAAGGAGGAGCCGAAGGAGGAGCCTAAGAAGGAGGAGCCTAAGAAAGAGGAGAAGAAGAAGGAGGAGCCTCCGTAAGTATGACTGTAGTCTGATAGGTAGTCTGCCCCAAGATGTGAAGGATACCTGGCATCATGCTGCACTAACATGAGAAATAGCTCTACTCTGGTTGGAAGGGTGGGAGAGTAAGGAGAGAAGGGTAGCCTTTGTTTGACCAATTCCCGGGTTTCATCACAGGAGAGAAGGGTAGCCTTTGTTTGACCAATTCCCGGGTTTCATCACAGGAGAGAAGGGTAGCCTTTGTTTGACCAATTCCCGGGTTTCATCACAGGAGAGAAGGGTAGCCTTTGTTTGACCAATTCCCGGGTTTCATCACAGGAGAGAAGGGTAGCCTTTGTTTGACCAATTCCCGGGTTTCATCACAGGAGAGAAGGGTAGCCTTTGTTTGACCAATTCCCGGGTTTCATCACAGGAGAGAAGGGTAGCCTTTGTTTGACCAATTCCCGGGTTTCATCACAGGAGAGAAGGGTAGCCTTTGTTTGACCAATTCCCGGGTTTCATCACCAAGAACATTGAACATGGTGGCCATTGATTGTACAATGTCAGAACACACATTAACAAATGTTGTTCAATTGTAATGTACAGTATATGCAAGATGGTGGTCATCTTGTCACTTTATTATAATGAAATACTAACCCCTTTGTGATGACTGAACACTGTGATGACTGAACGCTGTGATGACTGAACACTGTGCTGACTGAACACTGTGATGACTGAACACTGTGCTGACTGAACACTGTGATGACTGAACACTGATGACTGAACGCTGTGATGACTGAACACTGATGACTGAACGCTGTGATGACTGAACGCTGTGCGGACATGAAGAAAAAAAAGACGAAAAAAAATCATGCTTAAAAATTAATCCAAAATTCTGTTTCAGGAAAGAAATTTGGATCATGGACCCATCAGCAGACAAATACTACAAATGGCTCACCATCATCGCAGCACCATGTTTCTACAACCTGATGATGCTAGTGACCAGGTCTGTTCTCATACAGTACAGCTCAGTTCTTCATTTTATCTTACAAAGGGAATATATGTTATATTTTTGTTGTTGAATGTTTGTTGTATTTTTTTTTTAAATGTGGTATATTTGTTGTTTGTCGTCCCACAGGGCATGTTTTAACGAACTCCAGAACACGTACACGATTCTCTGGATTGTCCTAGACTACACCTCAGACATAATCTACTATGCAGACACATTCGTCAGGTCTAGAACAGGTGAGGTTCTGCTTCTAAAATACATAGAGGTATTTTTCCAGTTTGATAGACCGGGATGAGCAGGGAGACAGATAGAGGGAACATAGTGTGAAGACCGATGGGGCTGGGATTTGAAGACCGGTGGGGCTGGGATTTGAAGACCGGTGGGGCTGGGATTTGAAGACCGGTGGGGCTAGGATTTGAAGACCGGTGGGGCTGGGATTTGAAGACCGGTGGGGCTAGGATTTGAAGACCGGTGGGGCTGGGATTTGAAGACCGGTGGGGCTGGGATTTGAAGACCGGTGGGGCTGGGATTTGAAGACCGGTGAGGATGGGATTTGAAGACCGCTGGGGCTGGGATTTGAAGACCACTGGGGATGGGATTTGAAGACCACTGGGGATGGGATTTGAAGACCGGTGAGGAAGGGATTTGAAGACCGCTGGGGCTGGGATTTGAAGACCGGTGGGGCTGGGATTTGAAGAACGGTGGGGCTGGGATTTGAAGACCGGTGGGGCTGGGATTTGAAGACCGGTGGGGCTGGGATTTGAAGACCGGTGGGGCTGGGATTTGAAGACCGGTGGGGCTGGGATTTGAAGACCGGTGGGGCTGGGATTTGAAGACCGGTGGGGCTGGGATTTGAAGACCGGTGGGGCTGGGATTTGAAGACCAGTGGGGCTGGGATTTGAAGACTGGTGGGGCTGGAATTTGAAGACCGGTAGGGATTTAAACCAACGCAAGTAGGGGTTTCTTTGATCATTTGTGATTTGTCAAGCAAAAGACCATGCAGTCAAAATGAACTTTTATTTGTGATTATTTGATTTATTTTGGATTATCACATTTTCTCTTCATTATCTTAACAGGTTATTTGGAACAGGGGCTGCTTGTGAAAGACGACAAGAAGCTTAGAGACAAATATAAATCAACGGCACAGTTCAAATGGGACATGATTTCAATGATACCCACAGACCTGCTTTTTCTGAAAGTGGGCTTCAACAACCCCGAGCTCCGACTGAACCGACTCGCGAAGATGAACCGCCTCTTCGAGTTCTTTGACCGCACAGAAACCAGGACCAGCTTCCCCAACGTTTTCCGAATCAGCAACCTGGTACTTTACATCCTGATCATCATCCACTGGAACGCCTGCATCTTCTTCGCCCTCTCCAAGACCATCGGGTTCGGCTCCGACACCTGGGTGTACCCCAACATCAGTCACCCTGAGCATGGCCGCCTTGCCAGGAAGTACATCTACTGTCTCTATTGGTCGACCCTGACCCTGACCACCATCGGAGAAACCCCGCCACCCGTCAGGGACTTTGAGTACATCTTCGTGGTCGCTGACTTCCTCATCGGCGTGCTGATTTTCGCCACCATTGTCGGTAACGTTGGTGCCATGATCTCCAACATGAACAAAAACCGTGCAGACTTCCAGGCTAAGATTGACTCCATCAAACAATACATGCAGTTCCGTAAGGTCTCCAAGGATCTGGAGGCCAGGGTCATCAAGTGGTTTGACTACCTCTGGACGGAGAAGAAGACCTGCGATGAGAAGGAGGTGCTGAAGAACCTGCCAGACAAGCTGAAGGCCGAGATTGCCATCGACGTCCATCTGGATACCCTGAAGAAGGTGAAAATCTTCCAGGAATGCGAGGCCGGGCTGCTTATTGAGTTGGTGATGAAGCTGCAGCCTCAGGTGTTCTCCCCAGGAGATTACATCTGTAAGAAGGGAGATATCGGCAGAGAGATGTACATCATCAAGGAGGGGAAGCTGGCCGTGGTGGCGGAAGACGGGGTCACACAGTGGTGTGTGCTCAGCGATGGAGCGTACTTCGGAGATATCAGTATCCTGGGCATCAAGGGTTCCAAAGCTGGCAACAGGAGAACGGCCAACATCAGGAGCGTGGGTTACTCGGACCTCTTCGCCCTATCTAAAGACGACCTCATGGAGGCTCTCACTGAGTACCCTGAAGCCAAGAAGATCCTGGAAGAGAAGGGAAAGGCTACGCTGATGAAGGATAACATGATTGATGAGGAAATCGCTAATGCAGGTGCCGACCCCAAGGACATGGAGGAGAAGATCATAAGGCTGGAGAGCAATATGGAAACCATGATGAGCAAGTTCGCCAAGATCATGGCTGAGTTTACCTCCAGCCAGAGCAAGATCAAACAGAGGATCACCAACATGGAGTCAACAGTCAAGTCAGTCCGGCCCGATGATATATCTGAGGTGGTGGCCGACAAGTAGACCCAGGAGTCCCAGAACACAACGTATTTACCCAGAGACTTCAGGAACCTTTCACACTGAGCAATGCAGAGTAAAAAGACAAAGCCAACTCAATGTGTTTCAATAGGGAAGGTGCGTCTGAGTGGTAGCGGTGAGCCACTCCACCCATTAGCTCTGTGTGGGATGTGTTGCCAGTGTGTGTGAGCCCTTGCAGTTAACACAGAGATGGTTTAAATACATAGAACGGTAGATAGTTTGATACTTTTTGACTGTTCATATTTATACTTCATGTGTACATTATCAACCACGTATTTATGTACTTCTTCTTGTGTAAAAATGCACCTCTAAATATGTGTCAAATGTCAATATGTTCATATCCAGTGTATGCAGGTGGATACACCTTTCCATATGCAGTGACTCTGAAGTTGCGCAGTGACTCTGTCTCCTGAGTGGCGCAGTGGTCTAAGGCACTGCATCGCAGTGCTAACTGTGCCACTAGAGATCCTGGTTCGAATCCAGGCTCTGTCGCAGCCGGCCGCGACCGGGAGACTCATGGGCGGCGCACAATTGGCCCAGCGTTGTCCAGGGTAGGGGAGGGAATGGCCGGCAGGGATGTAGCTCAGTTGATAGAGCATGGCGTTTGCAACGCCAGGGTTGTGGGTTCGATTCCCACGGGGGGCCAGTATAAAAAAAAAATATATATATAGGTATTCACTAACTGTAAGTCGCTCTGGATAAGAGCGTCTGCTAAATGACGTAAATGTAAATGTAAGTTACAGACTTGTGCATCTCCAAAATCATAATAATCGCATGGAACTGGTTCAGAGACACTTGTTGGGGCAGTAGAGACCAGGGTTGATTCAATTCCAGTCAATTCAGAGAGTGCACAGACATTTCCATTCTAATTCCAATAGTCTTCAATGCTTTCCAATGAGTAACATTTCCATTCTAATTCCAATAGTCTTCAATGCTTTCCAATGAGCAACATTTCCATTCTAATTCCAATAGTCTTCAATGCTTTCCAATGAGCAACATTTCCATTCTAATTCCAATAGTCTTCAATGCTTTCCAATGAGCAACATTTCCATTCTAATTCCAATAGTCTTCAATGCTTTCCAATGAGCAACATTTCCATTCTAATTCCAATAGTCTTCAATGCTTTCCAATGAGCAACATTTCCATTCTAATTCCAATAGTCTTCAATGCTTTCCAATGAGCAACATTTCCATTCTAATTCCAATAGTCTTCAATGCTTTCCAATGAGTAACATTTCCATTCTAATTCCAATAGTCTTCAATGCTTTCCAATGAGCAACATTTCCATTCTAATTCCAATAGTCTTCAATGCTTTCCAATGAGCAACATTTCCATTCTAATTCCAATAGTCTTCAATCCTTTCCAATGAGCAACATTTCCATTCTAATTCCAATAGTCTTCAATGCTTTCCAATGAGTAACATTTCCATTCTAATTCCAATAGTCTTCAATGCTTTCCAATGAGCAACATTTCCATTCTAATTCCAATAGTCTTCAATGCTTTCCAATGAGCAACATTTCCATTCTAATTCCAATAGTCTTCAATGCTTTCCAATGAGCAACATTTCCATTCTAATTCCAATAGTCTTCAATGCTTTCCAATGAGCAACATTTCCATTCTAATTCCAATAGTCTTCAATGCTTTCCAATGAGCAACATTTCCATTCTAATTCCAATAGTCTTCAATGCTTTCCAATGAGCAACATTTCCATTCTAATTCCAATAGTCTTCAATGCTTTCCAATGAGTAACATTTCCATTCTAATTCCAATAGTCTTCAATGCTTTCCAATGAGCAACATTTCCATTCTAATTCCAATAGTCTTCAATGCTTTCCAATGAGCAACATTTCCATTCTAATTCCAATAGTCTTCAATCCTTTCCAATGAGCAACATTTCCATTCTAATTCCAATAGTCTTCAATGCTTTCCAATGAGCAACATTTCCATTCTAATTCCAATAGTCTTCAATGCTTTCCAATGAGCAACATTTTGAATTGTAATTTGGTTTACTTTCTGAATTGACTGGAATTGAAATGGAATTGACCCCAACCCTGGTAGAGACAAACTCTTTGTACAGGGCATTTTCATAATATAGCCTTCAGTGGTTTTGGAAATGTATTGTTTATTTTTCAAATGTTATGAGTCTAGTTGAATGAAGTGCTTCACAGAGAATAATATAATTTAGTATTATTGATAATCTGTCAATGCATTATCATGTGTATGGATGTGGCATGTATGAAAAAAATATGCTCATTGATTCTATTTCTATGGCGACTACAGCACGTACTGTAGATTTTACAACTGAGGTTATCTCAATTGATAAATTCAGATTTAAAAAATGTAAGTTATGTAAACTTCACCAAAACATTAGTGAACCTCAAATATGCACAAATCACAAGACCAGACCAGACTGTCATCAAAGCGTGTATTTGATCTGCCGTGATCTACAATATAAACATGAAATGTGCAATGGTATGTTTTAGCAAGTGTTCAATTTCAACCAAAAGATTAAATAAATAATAAAAACAAAATGTTTTTGTGTCTGTTCTATGTTATATTTATAGTGACCGGCAAATGTTCCTGTACATTGTAGTTCATCACTTATATTATATAACATCTAGCCTCATATTGTAGTCTGTCCACCAATAGCCCATCAATAGTCTATTAATAGTCTGCTGATAGTCGATCGTCAATCTATCAATAGTCTATAACTAGTTCACCAATAGTCTATTCATATCCCACCAATAGTCTATAAATGGGCTGCCAACAGTCCGCTGATAGTCTCTTGATAGTCCACCAACAGTCTATAAATAGTCCACTAATAGCATATCAATAGCCCATCAATAGTCTAGTAATAGTCCGCTGATAGTCTATTTATAGTCCACCAATAGTCGATCGTCAATATATCAATAGTCTATAACTAGTTCACCAATAGTCTATTCATATCCCACCAATAGTCTATAAATGGGCCACCAACAGTCCGCTATTAGTCTCTCGATAGTCCACCAAGTCTATAAATAGTCCACTAATGGTATATCAATAGTCCACCGACAGTATATCAATAGTCCGCTAATAGTACACCTACGGGTGAGATGTTTAAACAATTAAACGAATTTGGGATCATTAATTTTTTTTTTTTTTTACAAAATTAAAATCCCAGTGGAGGTATCACAAAAATACCACTAAAGGTCCCGACCATCATCATGAAGGCAAAAATACAAATTAAACAAACACCTAAAGCAAGTAGGAGATATGCATCTTTCAAATTATTTGCCACGGATTTAAAGAGCTCCGAACGTAGTCGTTAAGAGTTGGAAAAATGGCAGCGAGTGAGACAGGGAAACGACAGCAGCGAAGTCTTTGTATGGCAATGCTTTGAGAAGTTAAATGAGAACGTGAACTACAGTGGCAGTACAGGTGCAATGCTGAAAGGGAGGCACCGTGAGACCCAACCCGTTGCCGGCAGGGGACAGAGTGAAAAAAAAATCACAGAGCTGATTACATTATTGCAGTTGATATGTAGCCATTGTCAATGGTAGAGGATTCGGCTTCAATACCCTGATGGCATATCTAGAACCAGACTACAAGATGCCATGTCAAAAAACTGTGACGGCCCGGATGGAGAAATTGTACAATGATTGCTCTGCAAGTACAAAGCGCTAGCTCTCAAACACACCATACGTGGCGTTAACAACAGATTGTTGGACGTCTATGAACACGTTGTCATACATCACTGCCACGAGCCATCACATTGATGAGAAGTGGGACAGGAAGTCCCATGCACAGACAACTGAGAACATGGAGGAGACGCACACAACAGAGAACCTAAAACGGCATGAATACCATCGTTGCTGAGTGGGTGGTGGACAGCAGTAAGGAGACCGCCGTCTAGCTGGTAGGTAGTCAGGACTGCGGTCCATTGAACTGCATCGCCCCCTAGTGGTCATAGGCGATCATATGTGAATTTAGAATTCACATCATTCTATGATTTTTTTAAAAACCTTTAAATGAGATTTTAAAAAAAGCATGTTTAAACCTTAAGGACATTAAGGTCATTTTTACATTTGTCATAACCCCTAAAGTAATCGCAAGAGCAGGGGCTTAATATATACAATCCAGAGAGGAACCTTTGACTGGAAAAACGTGACGTTTTCAGTGTCAGCCCACTTGCCTTAGAGCCGATTACAAAAGCCACAACATTAAAAACATTTTTTTTACTGTATGCATTTTTGTCAGGCAGCGCTGAATGAGCGCACATTTTACATGGAAAGTTGTCTATTGAACAGCTACCAAAAAGTGAAGTTTACATTCATCATAAATATTCATAGTTGATATTTCCGACTATTGTATCTGTGTATACAGGTTCATATTTCTAAGATGCATTAAGATATCCTAATCTTTGTGTAGGTAGGGCAGACAACTGACCAGTGGCGGCTCCTGAAAAAATTCTCAGGAGGGGCAATTTTTCTGATGATTTAGGTGACCTACACACATTTAAAAAAAGATATGTCCAGCAACAACATGAAGACAGGGGCAGCATATAAGTCAATACCAGAAGCATTTATTGACTGATCTCAAAAGTGTTGGCTTACCAGGGTTGGTGGAGCCCTCAGTTTCATCTTTGCCTCGCAAAGCTAACTCAAACACTCCGCAAAACTTCACACACTGGATTAGCCGGCTGAGGATGTGGCGGTTCTTGCTAATGTCGTAGTAAATATATTTGTTATAGTGAATATGGAATATGATATGTTGAGTAAAATGTTGTGCTAAGATCTATTTAGGTCAGGAGCTGGTTATAAGTTCTGTTCCTATCCAATAACAATGGACAAAAGGGTCCTATCTTGTCAGCCTTGTCAGCAGGTGGCCAAGGACAACACCCACGCCATAGGCCTCTCAGTTCTTCCAACTCACGAGTTCTTGCTCTGAGGACACACACACACACAAACACACACACACACACATCATCACTGTTAAACACACACACACACACACACATCATCACTGTTAAACACACACACACACACACACACACACACAAAAATCCCCTCTCTTAGGCTGAACATTTGAAGACAGAGAACCCGACTCAGAGCCAATGCAACAGTGACAGTAGCCTGCAGGGGACCTCGCCCAACTCATCAGGACCAATCAGAAGATCAGAACTACTAGATTGAACCTACTTCATTTATTGCATAAAATGTCTGCACACAATGTTTCGGGGCTCTCTTCAGATAATAATAATAATAATAATAATAATAATATGCCATTTAGCAGACGCTTTTATCCAAAGCGACTTACAGTCATGCGTGCATACATTTTTGTGTATGGGTGGTCCCGGGGATCGAACCCACTACCTTGGCGTTACAAGCACCATGCTCTACCAGCTGAGCTACAGAAAGTGGATACTCATGGATGCGCATTGCAATTGTAAAATGTCAACACAATTGGAGACACCACGTCATTTTTGGAGACATGTTATTGACAGTAAACTATTGTAGATGCGACTGCTAACTAAATAAAACATTTTAGCTGGCTAGCTAATCATCTTAGCTAAATGTGGGGCAAACAATTCAGTTATTTACCGTTAATTTGAGGGATTGGGGTGAAAGAAATCGAGTTACATAGTGATACTTTACGATATACTGTATTGACAATATCGCAATATTTTAGCGCTAGTTGGCTGTACCTGCACCAAAACACCATTATTGTTCCTTCATAGCTTGTTCTCAATCTTTTCACATTGGGAGCCAATTTGTTTTCAGCACTTTTATTTCCATGACTGATCAAAACTCGTTCTCATGGCTTTCTGATCCCTCTGCAACAGACATATGGTGCGCAATAAAATCACAGTATCGAATCGCAATACGTATAGAATCATGAGACTCGCAATGCTGATGCATATATCTTATCGTGAGGTTCCTGGCAATTCCCAGCCCAAGTTCATTTGCCACAACAAATCTCTTCGCTAGCAAACGCGATGTCTTCTCCAAAACGGCAATGTGTCTCCTGCAATGTTTACTTTTTTGACGTTCTATGGCATCTCCACTTTCCAAGCATATATGACCACATGTAATATTTTGGTAAGTGATGCAAATAGTGAACTATGTAGGGCCAGGATGTAAAATATATGTAGCTGCAGCAATTTCTCTTATCTGATATGGTAAGTAATGGGGCTTAATTTATAGCTCCCTAAGAGTTTGACGAACGGGTCCGTGAACGCGATTCCAGATATCTTTACCTCTGAATAAACTGCCTTTATTACACCATATCCACCCTGTCCAAAGTCTCTACTTGGTCTCAGTTGGTTCTCCAGTAAACTTGTGATTATCAACACTAACCTCATCGTTGTGGCGGCGGACAGCTAGCCTGTATCCCTCGTCATCCAGTTGAGTGAGTGGCAATGTCTTTTTTCGTTCGTACCAATTTTTGGAAAATCCTCGGGTGTAGGACTTTCCGCCTTTAGTAGAAACCTGTTGAATTATTAAATTTGGTCTGGGAGGTCCTAATTGTTTCGTTGCCAATTTATCTCCATTTGTTCGCCGACAAAAAGGAACTTCTTTCAAACAATCCACTCTTTTCTCAGTTACGTTCATGGTTACGTAACGTATGACGAAAGCGCGTAAGTGCAAGCCCACAGACACCCATTGAGATTGTATTGAAGGCTCTGAAATTTGAAAAAAATAGATTTTACATGGGAGTCTATGACAGACTTCTGGGCGATTTTCAACCTGACTGAAATCGCCCCAAAAGGGGGGGGAGCCATTTGAAGCACGACTTTAGCCTGATTCGACATTTAGTGGCAGTGTGGCACTGTGGCAGATCAGACGTATAGATTACAACACTGATAACTACTGTTGCCGTGATATAATTGATTAGAAAAAAAATCCCTTCCTTTTCCCGTTTGGCAGTGCGTCGCCCATATCGCCCTATTGAACAGGCCGCCCCTGCAACTGACTACGTGTACTCCACATTTTTGTAACTTTCAGAGCTTCCAGTTTTGGATTACATGAGTTTAGGTGGACCCCCCCCCACCCAGATATTACTTTTTTAGTTTAGGAGGTGTTTTCCTTAGAGCTGAATACAATAGCCATAACATCAGAAACATGTAACTGTGGGTATTTTTATCAGGCAGGACCATACAGCACTGAACGAGAGCAACATTGACTTGGAAAGTTGTCTACTGAGCTGTTACCAAAAAGTGAAGTTTACATTCATCATAAATTACATTTACATTTACATTTACATTTTTACATTTAGCAGACGCTCTTATCCAGAGCGACTTACAGTTAGTGAATGCATACGTTTTCTTTTTTTTTTTCATACTGGCCCCCCGTGGGAAACGAACCCACATCTCTGCCGGCCAAACCCTCCCCTACCTTGGACGACGCTGGACCAATTGTGCGCCGCCCATGGGTCTCCCGGTCGCGGCTGGCTGCGACAGAGCCTGGACTCGAACCAGGATCTCTAGTGGCACAGCTAGCACTGCGATACAGTGCCTTAGACCACTGCGCCACAATAAATATTCATAGCTTATATTTTTCTCCCCAGCTCCTCTGGAGAAAGGCATAATGATGGAGGAGAATTTCTCTGCATGGCTTAATAGGTCACCGTGAACTCATTACCTTTGACTAAGCGAGTTCTGAGCCTTAAGCAGCAAACTCTCTGACACCATGTAATGCTGCTGCTGAGATCAGCCACCGGGGTTGAAAAGGTTATCTGGGGCCAGAAGAGGAGCATCTTGGGATTTGAACTCTGACCTTGAACAGCTTCTTCTCTGGTGGCTTACATTCCTCCCAGTCACACAGTATTTATTAAGGATCCCCATTAGCTGCTACTCTTCCTGGGGTCCCATTAGCTGCTACTCTTCCTGGGGTCCAGACAAGATCAAGGCTGTTACAGTATATCACAAAAAAATGCAAATAAAACAATACATCATACGGCACATTATTACACCACTACTCTACCACTACATATCTACAATACAACACATTATTACACAACTACTCTACCACTACATATCTACAATATAACACATTATTACACAACTACTCTACCACTACATATCTACAATATAACACATTATTACACCACTACATATCTACAATACAACACATTATTACACCACTACATATCTACAATACAACACATTATTACACCACTACATATCTACAATACAACACATTATTACACCACTACTCTACCACTACATATCTACAATACAACACATTATTACACCACTACATATCTACAATACAACACATTATTACACCACTACATATCTACAATACAACACATTATTACACCACTACATATCTACAATACAACACATTATTACACAACTACTCTACCACTATATATCTACAATACAACACATTATTACACCACTACTCTACCACTACATATCTACAATATAACACATTATTACACCACAACATATCTACAATACAACACATTATTACACCACTACTCTACCACTACATATCTACAATACAACACATTATTACACCACTACATATCTACAATACAACACATTATTACACAACATATCTACAATACAACACATTATTACACCACTACATATCTACAATACAACACATTATCACACCACTACATATCTACAATACAACACATTATTACACCACTACATATCTACAATATAACACATTATTACACCACTACTCTACCACTACATATCTACAATATAACACAGTATTATACCACTACATATCTACAATACAACACATTATTACACCACTACATATCTACAATATAACACATTACACACTACTCTACCACTACATATCTACAATACAACACATTATTACACCACTACTCTACCACTACATATCTACAATACAACACATTATTACACCACAACATATCTACAATACAACACATTATTACACCACTACATATCTACAATACAACACATTATTACACCACTACTCTACCACTACATATCTACAATATAACACATTATTACACCACTACTCTACCACTACATATCTACAATACAACACATTATTACACCACAACATATCTACAATACAACACATTATTACACAACTACTCTACCACTACATATCTACAATACAACACATTATTACACCACTACTCTACCACTACATATCTACAATACAACACATTATTACACCACTACATATCTACAATACAACACATTATTACACCACTACTCTACCACTACATATCTACAATACAACACATTATTACACCACTACATATCTACAATACAACACATTATTACACCACTACTCTACCACAACATATCTACAATATAACACATTATTACACCACTACTCTACCACTACATATCTACAATACAACACATTATTACACCACTACATATCTACAATACAACACATTATTACACCACTACATATCTACAATACAACACATTATTACACCACTACATATCTACAATACAACACATTATCACACCACTACATATCTACAATACAACACATTATTACACACTACTCTACCACTACATATCTACAATATAACACATTATTACACCACAACATATCTACAATACAACACATTATTACACCACTACTCTACCATATCTACAATACAACACATTATTACACCACTACTCTACCACTACATATCTACAATACAACACATTATTACACCACAACATATCTACAATACAACACATTATTACACCACTACTCTACCACTACATATATACAATACAACACATTATTACACACTACTCTACCACTACATATCTACAATACAACACATTATTACACCACTACATATCTACAATACAACACATTATTACACCACTACTCTACCACTACATATCTACAATACATAACATTATTACACCACTACTCTACCACTATATATCTACAATATAACACATTATTACACCACTACTCTACCACTACATATCTACAATACAACACATTATTACACCACTACATATCTACAATACAACACATAATTACACCACTACATATCTACAATACAACACATTATTACCCCACTACTCTACCACTACATATCTACAATACAACACATTATTACACCACAACATATCTACAATACAACACATTATTACACCACTACTCTACCACTACATATCTACAATACAACACATTATTACAACACATTATTACACCACTACATATCTACAATACAACACATTATTACAACACATTATTACAACACATTATTACAACACATTATTACCCCACTACTCTACCACTACATATCTACAATACAACACATTATTACACCACTACATATCTACAATACAACACATTATTACACCACTACTCTACCACTACATATCTACAATACAACACATTATTACACCACTACTCTACCACTACATATCTACAATACAACACATTATTACACCACTACATATCTACAATACAACACATTACACCACAACATATCTACAATACAACACATTATTACACCACTACTCTACCACTACATATCTACAATATAACACATTATTACACCACTACTCTACCACTACATATCTACAATACAACACATTATTACACCACAACATATCTACAATACAACACATTATTACACCACTACATATCTACAATACAACACATTATTACACCACTACTCTACCACTACATATCTACAATATAACACATTATTACACCACTACTCTTACCACTACATATCTACAATATAACACATTATTACACCACTACTCTACCACTACATATCTACAATACAACACATTATTACACCACTACATATCTACAATACAACACATTATTACACCACTACATATCTACAATACAACACATTACACACTACTCTACCACTACATATCTACAATAAAACACATTATTACACCACTACATATCTACAAAACAACACATTATTACACCACTACTCTACCACTACATATCTACAATATAACACATTATTACATCACTACTCTACCACTACATATCTACAATACAACACATTATTACACCACAACATATCTACAATACAACACATTATTACACCACAACATATCTACAATACAACACATTATTACACCACTACTCTACCACTACATATCTACAATACAACACATTATTACACCACTACTCTACCACTACATATCTACAATACAACACATTATTACACCACAACATATCTACAATACAACACATTATTACACCACTACTCTACCACTACATATCTACAATACAACACATTATTACACCACAACATATCTACAATACAACACATTATTACACCACTACATATCTACAATACAACACATTATTACACCACTACATATCTACAATACAACACATTATTACACCACTACTCTACCACTACATATCTACAATACAACACATTATTACACCACTACTCTACCACTACATATCTACAATACAACACATTATTACACCACAACATATCTACAATACAACACATTATTACACCACTACTCTACCACTACATATCTACAATACAACACATTATTACACCACAACATATCTACAATACAACACATTATTACACCACAACATATCTACAATACAACACATTATTACACCACTACATATCTACAATACAACACATTATTACACCACTACATATCTACAATACAACACATTATTACACCACTACTCTACCACTACATATATACAATACAACACATTATTACACACTACTCTACCACTACATATCTACAATACAACACATTATTACACCACTACTCTACCACTACATATCTACAATACAACACATTATTACACCACTACATATCTACAATACAACACATTATTACACCACTACTCTACCACTACATATATACAATACAACACATTATTACACCACTACTCTACCACAACATATCTACAATACAACACATTATTACACACTACTCTACCACTACATACCTACAATACAACACATTATTACACCACTACATATCTACAATACAACACATTATTACACCACTACTCTACCACTACATATCTACAATACAACACATTATTACACCACTACATATCTACAATACAACACATTATTACACCACTACTCTACCACTACATATATACAATACAACACATTATTACACCACTACTCTACCACTACATATCTACAATATAACACATTATTACACCACTACATATCTACAATACAACACATTATTACACCACTACTCTACCACTACATATATACAATACAACACATTATTACACCACTACTCTACCACAACATATCTACAATACAACACATTATTACACACTACTCTACCACTACATACCTACAATACAACACATTATTACACCACTACATATCTACAATACAACACATTATTACACCACTACTCTACCACTACATATCTACAATACAACACATTATTACACCACTACATATCTACAATACAACACATTATTACACCACTACTCTACCACTACATATATACAATACAACACATTATTACACCACTACATATCTACAATACAACACATTATTACACCACTACATATCTACAATACAACACATTATTACACCACTACTCTACCATATCTACAATACAACACATTATTACACCACTACTCTACCACTACATATCTACAATACAACACATTATTACACCACTACATATCTACAATACAACACATTATTACACCACTACTCTACCACTACATATCTACAATACAACACATTATTACACAACATATCTACAATACAACACATTATTACACCACTACATATCTACAATACAACACATTATTACACCACTACATATCTACAATACAACACATTATTACACCACTACATATCTACAATACAACACATTATTACACCACTACATATCTACAATATAACACATTATTACACCACTACTCTACCACTACATATCTACAATACAACACATTAACTCGTTTTTCAATCACTCCCCAAATATCTTGTTAACAAACTATAGTTTTTCCAAGTCGGTTAGGACATCTACTTTGTGCATGACACAAGTAATTTTTCCAACAATTGTTTACAGACAGATTATTTCACTTATAATTCACTTTATCACAATTCCAGTGGGTCAGAAGTTTACAAACACTAAGTTGACCGTGCCTTTAAACAGCTTGGAAAATTCCAGAAAATGATGTCATGGCTTTAGAAGCTTCTGACAGAAAAATAATTGTAGACCTCCACAAGTCTGGTTCATCGTTGGGAGCAATTTCCAAACACCTGAAGGTACCACGTTCATCTGTACAAACAATAGTACGCAAGTATAAACACCATGGGACCACGCAGCCGTCATACCGCTCAGGAAAAAAAAACTGTTTGGCCATAATGACCATTGTTATGTTTGGAGGAAAAAGGGGGTACTTGCAAGCCGAAGAACACCATCCCAACCGTGAAGCACGGGGGTGGCAGCATCATGCTGTGGGGGTGCTTTGCTGGAGGAGGGACTGGTGCACTTCACAAAATAGATGGCATCATGAGGAAGGAAAATTATGTGGATATATTGAACCAACATCTCAAGACATCAGTCAGGAAGTTAAAGCTTGTTCGCAAATGGGTCTTCCAAATGGACAATGACCCCAAACATACTTCCAAAGTTGTGGCAAAATGGCTTAAGGACAACAAAATCAAGGTATTGGAGTGGCCATCACAAAGCCCTGACCTCAATCCTATAGAACATTTGTGGGCAGAACTGAAAAAGCGTGTGCGAGCAAGGAGGCCTACAAACCTGACTCAGTTAACCAGCTCTGTCAGGAGGAATGGGCCAAAATTCACCCAACTTATTGTGGGAAGCTTGTGGAAGGCTACCCGAAACGTTTGACCCAAGTTAAACAATTTAAAGGCAATGCTACCAAATACTAATTGAGTGTATGTAAACTTCTGACCCACTGGGAATGTGATGAAAGAAATAAAAGCTGAAATAAATCACTCTAGTATTATTCTGACATTTCACATTCTTAAAATAAAGTGGTGATCCTAACTTACCTAAGACACGCCTACTCCTGCTCCCTCCCTCCACCCGCCGATCTATGATACTCGAAATTGAGCTCAGGTGCATCTTGTTTCCATTGATCATCCTTGAGATGTTTCTACAACTTGATTGGAGTGCACCTGTGGTAAATTCAATTGATTGGACATGATTTGGAAAGGCATACACCTGTCTATATAAGGTCCCACAGTTGACAGTGCATGTCAGAGCAAAAACCAAGCCATGAGGTCGAAGGAATTGTCCGTAGAGCTCCGAGACAGGATTGTGTCGAGGCACAGATCTGGGGAAGGGTTCCAAAAAATGTCTGCATCATTGAAGGTCCACAAGAACACAGTGGCCTCCATCATTCTTAAATGGAAGAAGTTTGGAACCAACAACACTCTTCCTAGAGCTGGCCTTCCAGCCAAACTGAGTAATCGGGGGAGAAGGGCCTTGGTCAGGGAGGTGACCAAGAACCCAATGGTCACTGACAGAGCTCCAGAGTTCCTCTGTGGAGATGGGAGAACCTTCCAGAAGGACAACCATCTCTGCAGCACTCCACCAATCAGGACTTTATGGTAGAGTGGCCAGATGGAAGCCACTCCACAGTAAAAGGCACCTAAAGGACTCTCAGACCATGAGAAACAAGATTCTCTGGTCTAATGAAACCAAGATTAAACTCTTTGGCCTGAATGCCAAGCGTCACGTCTGGAGGAAACCTGGCACCATCCCTACGGTGAAGCATGGTGGTGGCAGCATCATGCTGTGGGGATGTTTTTCAGCGGCAGGGACTGGGAGACTAGTCAGGATCGAGGGAAAGATGAACAGAGCAAAGTACAGAGAGATCCTTGATGAAAACCTGCTCCAGAGCGCTCAGGACCTCAGACTGGGGCGAAGGTTCACCTTCCAACAGGACAACGACCCAAAGCACACAGCCAAGACAACCCAGGAGTGGCTTCCGGACAAGTCTCTGAAAGTCCTTTAGTTGCCCAGGCAGAGCCCGGACTTGAACCCGATCGAACATCTCTGGAGAGACCTGAAAATAGCTGTGCAGCGACGCTCCCCATCCAACCTGACAGAGCTTGAGAGGATCTGCAGAGAAGAACGGGAGAAACTCCCCAAATACAGGTGTGCCAAGCTTGTAGCATCATACTCAAGAAGACTGGAGGCTGTAATCACTGTCAACGGTGCTTCAACAAAGTACTGAGTAAAGGGTCCGAATACTTATGTAAGGGTCTCCAACCCCAGCATCCTGTCATTATGGGTATTGTGTGTAGATGTATCAATTTTAGAATAAGTTTGTGAAGTGTGTGAAAAAAGTCAAGGGGTCTGAAAACTTTCCCAATGCACTGTAGACACACAGGCTTCACTCAAGAGCCAGTGGCAGGTCTTTAGTAAAACAATTAAAAAGTACGGGGCCTAGACAGCTGGCCTGGGGTATGCCCGACTCTACTTGGCTTATGTTGGAGAGGCTTCCATTAAAGAACACCCTCTGTGTTCTGTTAGACAGGTAACTCTCAATCCACAATATAGCAGGGGGTGTAAATCCATAACACATACGTTTTTTCAGCAGCAGACTATGATCGATAATGTCAAAAGCTGCACTGAAGTCTAACAAAACAGCTCCCACAATCTTTTCTTCTGAATTTCTTTCAGCCAATCATCAGTCATTTGTGTAAGTGCCGTACATGTTGATGGCTGACGGCTCTCAGTGTCTTTCATTTGTACAGGGGAAAGGTGATGCTGTGAAGGAGACCTTGGATGGTGCCGAAGTAGAGGCTCTCCTTCTGGTCCTCCGCATGTTTTTATTTTTTTATTTCACCTTTATTTAACCAGGTAAACCAGTTGAGAACAAGTTCTCATTTACAACTGCGACCTGGCCAAGATAAAGCAAAGCAGTGCGATAAAAAACAACAACACAGAGTTACATATGGGGTAAAACAAAACAAAGTAAAAAATACAACAGAAATACATATAATATACAGTGTGCAAATTTAGCAAGTTATGGAGGTAAGGCAATAAAATGTCTTTCTGCTCTGACAGGATGCTGGGGTTGGAGACTCCCTTCTCATGAGGACCCTGGCTCTGGCTCTGGTCCAGTCCCAGTCTGCTATGCTGGGGTTGGAGACCCTTCTCATGAGGACCCTGGCTCATCATACATCATACGGGACTGGCTCTGGTCCAGTCCCGGACCCTGGCTCTGGTCCAGTCCCAGTCTGCTAAGACTAAACTATGTCCTCTATCTCTGACCTGTGTCGCCTGAGCAGGAAGCGTTGGTAGTGAGCTCTCTGTTCCATGCAGAAGGTCCAGTTAAACAGGCTGATCTGGAGCATAGAGTCCTCCCTCCAGTTAAACAGGCTGATCTGCAGCATAGTCCTCCCTCCAGTTAAACAGGCTGATCTGCAGCATAGAGTCCTCCTTCCAGTTAAACAGGCTGATCTGCAGCATAGAGTCCTCCTTCCAGTTAAACAGGCTGATCTGCAGCATAGTCCTCCCTCCAGTTAAACAGGCTGATCTGGAGCATAGTCCTCCCTCCAGTTAAACAGACTGATCTGCAGCATAGAGTCCTCCCTCCAGTTAAACAGGCTGATCTGGAGCATAGTCCTCCCTCCAGTTAAACAGGCTGATCTGCAGCATAGTCCTCCCTCCAGTTAAACAGGCTGATCTGGAGCATAGTCCTCCCTCCAGTTAAACAGGCTGATCTGCAGCATAGAGTCCTCCCTCCAGTTAAACAGGCTGATCTGCAGCATAGTCCTCCCTCCAGTTAAACAGGCTGATCTGCAGCATAGAGTCCTCCCTCCAGTTAAACAGGCTGATCTGGAGCATAGAGTCCTCCCTCCAGTTAAACAGGCTGATCTGCAGCATAGTCCTCCCTCCAGTTAAACAGGCTGATCTGCAGCATAGAGTCCTCCTTCCAGTTAAACAGGCTGATCTGCAGCATAGAGTCCTCCTTCCAGTTAAACAGGCTGATCTGCAGCATAGTCCTCCCTCCAGTTAAACAGGCTGATCTGGAGCATAGTCCTCCCTCCAGTTAAACAGACTGATCTGCAGCATAGAGTCCTCCCTCCAGTTAAACAGGCTGATCTGGAGCATAGTCCTCCCTCCAGTTAAACAGGCTGATCTGCAGCATAGTCCTCCCTCCAGTTAAACAGGCTGATCTGGAGCATAGTCCTCCCTTCAGTTAAACAGGCTGATCTGCAGCATAGAGTCCTCCCTCCAGTTAAACAGGCTGATCTGCAGCATAGTCCTCCCTCCAGTTAAACAGGCTGATCTGCAGCATAGAGTCCTCCCTCCAGTTAAACAGGCTGATCTGCAGCATAGAGTCCTCCCTCCAGTTAAACAGGCTGATCTGCAGCATAGTCCTCCCTCCAGTTAAACAGGCTGATCTGCAGCATAGTCCTCCCTCCAGTTAAACAGGCTGATCTGGAGCATAGTCCTCCCTCCAGTTAAACAGGCTGATCTGCAGCATAGAGTCCTCCTTCCAGTTAAACAGGCTGATCTGCAGCATAGTCCTCCCTCCAGTTAAACAGGCTGATCTGGAGCATAGTCCTCCCTCCAGTTAAACAGGCTGATCTGCAGCATAGAGTCCTCCCTCCAGTTAAACAGGCTGATCTGCAGCATAGTCCTCCCTCCAGTTAAACAGGCTGATCTGGAGCATAGTCCTCCCTCCAGTTAAACAGGCTGATCTGCAGCATAGAGTCCTCCTTCCAGTTAAACAGGCTGATCTGCAGCATAGTCCTCCCTCCAGTTAAACAGGCTGATCTGGAGCATAGTCCTCCCTCCAGTTAAACAGGCTGATCTGCAGCATAGAGTCCTCCCTCCAGTTAAACAGGCTGATCTGCAGCATAGTCCTCCCTCCAGTTAAACAGGCTGATCTGGAGCATAGTCCTCCCTCCAGTTAAACAGGCTGATCTGCAGCATAGAGTCCTCCTTCCAGTTAAACAGGCTGATCTGCAGCATAGTCCTCCCTCCAGTTAAACAGGCTGATCTGGAGCATAGTCCTCCCTCCAGTTAAACAGGCTGATCTGCAGCATAGTCCTCCCTCCAGTTAAACAGGCTGATCTGGAGCATAGTCCTCCCTCCAGTTAAACAGGCTGATCTGCAGCATAGAGTCCTCCCTCCAGTTAAACAGGCTGATCTGCAGCATAGAGTCCTCCCTCCAGTTAAACAGGCTGATCTGCAGCATAGTCCTCCCTCCAGTTAAACAGGCTGATCTGGAGCATAGTCCTCCCTACAGTTAAACAGGCTGATCTGCAGCATAGAGTCCTCCTTCCAGTTAAACAGGCTGATCTGCAGCATAGTCCTCCCTCCAGTTAAACAGGCTGATCTGGAGCATAGTCCTCCCTCCAGTTAAACAGGCTGATCTGCAGCATAGAGTCCTCCTTCCAGTTAAACAGGCTGATCTGCAGCATAGTCCTCCCTCCAGTTAAACAGGCTGATCTGGAGCATAGTCCTCCCTCCAGTTAAACAGGCTGATCTGCAGCATAGTCCTCCCTCCAGTTAAACAGGCTGATCTGCAGCATAGTCCTCCCTCCAGTTAAACAGGCTGATCTGGAGCATAGTCCTCCCTCCAGTTAAACAGGCTGATCTGCAGCATAGAGTCCTCCCTCCAGTTAAACAGGCTGATCTGCAGCATAGAGTCCTCCCTCCAGTTAAACAGGCTGATCTGCAGCATAGAGTCCTCCCTCCAGTTAAACAGGCTGATCTGGAGCATAGAGTCCTCCCTCCAGTTAAACAGGCTGATCTGCAGCATAGTCCTCCCTCCAGTTAAACAGGCTGATCTGGAGCATAGTCCTTCCTCCAGTTAAACAGGCTGATCTGCAGCATAGAGTCCTCCCTCCAGTTAAACAGGCTGATCTGCAGCATAGAGTCCTCCCTCCAGTTAAACAGGCTGATCTGCAGCATAGAGTCCTCCCTCCAGTTAAACAGGCTGATCTGCAGCATAGAGTCCTCCCTCCAGTTAAACAGGCTGATCTGCAGCATAGAGTCCTCCCTCCAGTTAAACAGGCTGATCTGCAGCATAGAGTCCTCCCTCCAGTTAAACAGGCTGATCTGCAGCATAGAGTCCTCCCTCCAGTTAAACAGGCTGATCTGCAGCATAGAGTCCTCCCTCCAGTTAAACAGGCTGATCTGCAGCATAGAGTCCTCCCTCCAGTTAAACAGGCTGATCTGCAGCATAGAGTCCTCCCTCCAGTTAAACAGGCTGATCTGCAGCATAGAGTCCTCCCTCCAGTTAAACAGGCTGATTCTCTGAGACACCCGTCTCCTGTCCCCCTGTACCTCAAACGCTCCGGCATGGCTCGCTCTTACTTCATCTGAATACTCAACCAGATTACTGCGCTGTCTGGTGTTCCCAACCTGAATACTCAACCAGATTACTGCGCTGTCTGGTGTTCCCAACCTGAATACTCAACCAGATTACTGCGCTGTCTGGTGTTCCCAACCTGAATACTCAACCAGATTACTGCGCTGTCTGGTGTTCCCAACCTGTCTCTGTATGTTGACACCCTGGTCCTGAAACCAAGACATTGATGTTCTGTTTTCAAGGAGGTAACTTTGTAGCAACCAGGTTAAAATAGGTTCCTTTCCCTTTACCTCTTCTGATGCAGTGATCACTGAACAATCAGTCAGGTGACCAGGCATAGAAGCTGAGAGCAGACATGCACATTGTGTTATTTGTAGTTGTCCCTTATAACCAACTGTCCAGGTGAAAATAGAACTCGTTGAGGGGGAATTCAGGAGGTATGTCATGATAAGAACGTAAATTCTAGAAGTTTTTAGATTGCTTGAGTGAATTCAATGTTAATATTATGAGAATAGATAGTTGATCTCCCCATATACTCCCACGTGGAGACAGGGTAACTTTTATTTAGCATTATGTTGACACATCAAGTGTTTAATTATATTGTTTGCACATTCCTTTATCTCATGAGATAACATTTTGATCAAATAAACCAGGCAGCCAACAACTAAATACTTCCTTTCCTTCCTGTTGCACACGTTCTAGGCTATTAACCAAAACATTCTGCAGGGTTTGGGAGGCTTTCAGGTCTACGGCAATGGAGGCTGCTGAGGGGAGGACGGCTCACAACAATGGCTGAAACGGAGCGAATGGAACGGCTTCAGACCATGTGTTTGATACCATTCCACTCCAGCCATTACCACGAGGCCCGTCCTCCCCAATTAAGGTACCACCAACCCCCTGTGCTCTACAGCATAATAACAATTCACAGTCCCACCAAATCAAATCAAAAACATGACCCAAACACACCGTCTGTTCTGAGCATGGATGTGTCACATCAATTCAGTGGTGTTATTACAGTATTATACAAGAAACACTTCTCAATATCTGGGTCCGATTAACCGGAAAGTGAGCAAAGGGTTTCAAAATTCTTCTAACATTCCAAAAATTTCCAGGTTTAGCTAACAAAATATTAACGTTATCCGGCACAATACACTGGAGCAAAGCAAATTATTAATTTGAATGTCTAATTATGCGTTAAAATCAAATAAGAAAACTTGAAAACACTCCATCAGGGCAGTGTGGAGAGAGACCCTCCTGTAGGTTTTAACTCCTACCCTGTTCCTGGAGGATACCCTCCTGGAGGTTAACTCCAGCCCTGTTCCTGGAGGATACCCTCCTGGAGGTTAACTCCAGCCCTGTTCCTGGAGGATACCCTCCTGTAGGTTAACTCCAGCCCTGTTCCTGGAGGATACCCTCCTGGAGGTTAACTCCAGCCCTGTTCCTGGAGGATACCCTCCTGGAGGTTAACTCCAGCCCTGTTCCTGGAGGATACCCTCCTGGAGGTTAACTCCAGCCCTGTTCCTGGAGGATACCCTCCTGGAGGTTAACTCCAGCCCTGTTCCTGGAGGATACCCTCCTGGAGGTTAACTCCAGCCCTGTTCCTGGAGGATACCCTCCTGGAGGTTAACTCCAGCCCTGTTCCTGGAGGATACCCTCCTGGAGGTTAACTCCAGCCCTGTTCCTGGAGGATACCCTCCTGGAGGTTAACTCCTACCCTGTTCCTGGAGGATACCCTCCTGGAGGTTAACTCCAGCCCTGTTCCTGGAGGATACCCTCCTGGAGGTTAACTCCAGCCCTGTTCCTGGAGGATACCCTCCTGGAGGTTAACTCCAGCCCTGTTCCTGGAGGATACCCTCCTGTAGGTTTTCACTCCAACCCTAATCTAGCGCACCTGATTCTAATAATTATCTGGTTGATAAGATGAATCAGGTTAGTTACAACTGGGGTTGAAGCGAAAACCTACAGGAGGGTATCTCTCTCCAGGAACAGGGTAGGAGTGAAAACCTACAGGAGGGTCTCTCTCTCCAGGAACAGGGTTGGAGTTAAAACCTACAGGAGGGAATCTCTCTCCAGGAACAGGGTTGGAATTAAAACCTACAGGAGGGAATCTCTCTCCAGGAACAGGGTTGGAGTTAAAACCTACAGGAGGGTATCTCTCTCCAGGAACAGGGTTGGAATTAAAACCTACAGGAGGGTATCTCTCTCCAGGAACAGGGTAGGAGTGAAAACCTACAGGAGGGTATCTCTCTCCAGGAACAGGGTTGGAATTAAAACCTACAGGAGGGTATCTCTCTCCAGGAACAGGGTTGGAATTAAAACCTACAGGAGGGTATCTCTCTCCAGGAACAGGGTAGGAGTTAAAACCTACAGGAGGGTATCTCTCTCCAGGAACAGGGTAGGAGTTAAAACCTACAGGAGGGTATCTCTCTCCAGGAACAGGGTTGGAATTAAAACCTACAGGAGGGTATCTCTCTCCAGGAACAGGGTAGGAGACCCCTGCCCTAACATAGTGCACTTCTTATGAGCCCTATGGGCCCAGGTCAAAAGTAGTGCATTATGGGAATCCTGCAGAGCAGGAACACTGTATTGGTGTACTTGGTGAGAACAGTCCTGTGTCTTAGACCAGAGTTTCCCAAACTCGGTCCTGGGGCCCTCCTGGGTGCACGTTTTGGTTTTTGCCCCAGCACTACACAGCTGATTCAAATAACCAACTCATCAAGCTTTGATGTTTTGAATCAGCTGTGTAGTGGTAGGGCAAAAACCAAAACGTGCACCCAGGAGGGCCCCAGGACCGAGTTTGGGAAACCCTGCCTTAGACAACGTGCTAACACTTCATATGAACACCCTCTTCATAATGCATTATAGATCCTTATGAGCAGCTATAAGCACCTATGTCAGGTATTATAATGCCATATGCATAACTCACAAGGTATTATGAATGCACTTATAATGCATTATGAAGAGGGTATTCATATTAGGAAGTGTTACGGACAACACTGCTGGCATTACAGAATACTGACTGGGAAGACTTATGATCCATAAACAAACAAAATGTCACCAGATGGCAGTATACAGTCCTGTATATACCATTCACTAACAGTATACAGTCCTGTATATACCATTCACTAACAGTATACAGTCCTGTATATACCATTCACTAACAGTATACAGTCCTGTATATACCATTCACTAACAGTATACAGTCCTGTATATACCATTCACTAACAGTATACAGTCCTGTATATACCATTCACTAACATTCTGAAGATCTAGTTAAGCGCACTTTCACAACAATCAGAGACAATGATAACCTGCTTCTTTACTGGCTGCTTCTTAAAAGTTTTTACACGTCAACAATCTTTAATAAACACATGTAAAAGAAGAACCGGGCGAGGTCCAGTAAGAATTCTAGCTGATTTAAACTATTTGAAACGGCCAGAAAAATAAGGAGAGGTTGGGATCTGAGGGGATCAAGGTGTCAGCCTAGATACTGTTCAGGCACACAGTCATAATGCCACTTTTCATTTCAACTCATGCATCACTGGGTTGTAGAACTCCTTCCTTCTCCATAAAAAAAGGTGTAACCATTTAAGTTTCTTCTTTTCAGAGTAGTTTGTTTGTTTTGTGTCACAGCATTCCAAATCCTTTGGCATAAGTGATGGCTTTGAGAAGTCTTTCCTTCAGCTTCTCCTTCGAATCGTATTCAGGGAGCAGCAAAGCATTAAAACAGGTGTGAGAAGTAGGTAACCTGGAGAGAGAGAGAGAGAGAGAGAGAGAGAGAGAGAGAGGGAGAGAGGGGGCGACAGAAAGAGAGAGAAGAGCGAGAGGGGGGAGAGAGAGAGGAGAGAGGGGGGAGAGAGAGAGGAGAGAGGGGGAGAGAGGGATGAGAGAGGGGGAGAGAGAGACAGAGAGATGGGAGAGAGAGACAGAGAGATGGGAGAGAGAGACAGAGAGATGGGGGAGAGAGAGAGGGGAGAGGAGAGAGACATAGAGATGGGGGAGAGAGAGGGGGAGAGAGACAGAGATGGGGGAGAGAGAGCGTGGAGAGAGGGGGGAGACAGAGAGAGAAGAGCGAGAGGGGGGAGAGAGAGAGCGAGAGGGGGGAGAGAGAGAGCGAGAGGGGGGAGAGAGAGAGGAGAGAGGGGAGAGACAGAGAGATGGGGGAGAGACAGAGAGATGGGGGAGAGAGAGAGGACAGGGGGGAGAGAGGAGAGAGGGAGAGAGAGAGAGAGAGATGGGGAGAGAGAGCGTGGAGAGAGGTGGGAGAGAGTGGGGGAGACAGAGAGAGAGAGAAGAGCGAGACGGGGTAGTGAGAGGAGAGAGGGGAGAGAGAGAGGGGGAGAGTGAGCGAGAGAGAGGGGGGAGAGAGAGAGCGAGGAGATGGGGGAGAGAGAGAGAGCGAGATTATAGATCTGTCCAAGTCGTCTGGGAGGCCCCATTGAAACAGGACTCTGTCCCAAATGGCACCCTATTCCCTACATAGTGCACTACTTTAGACCAGAGCCTTATGGTAGTGCACTATATAGGGAATAGGGAGCCATTTGGGATGCACCCCCTGGTCTCACCTGTCTGTGTCGGGGCCGTTCTTGGCGATGATCATCTTCAGCTTTCCCAGGCCTCCTACGGGTGCTCTGTCAGTCCCTGTAGTAAACTGGAGGAACAGCCTCTTATCCTCCTCACCAAACGAGTGCACCGTCTCCCAGAAGTCTCTGTGAGAGGGGAAATAAACAACAACATTTCATAAAACATGATATATATATAACAACATTACATAACAATAAAACAGCAGTATCAGAATGAGCAGGAGTCGAATTAAATAAATGTCCACAGATATGATCTTTTAAAGAGACATTTTGAAATAGAGTTATGTATTGGACTAAAAAAAAAATCTATGTCAACATTTTAACATTCTGTGTCATTCTGGAGATAAATTACAACATGTTTTTACTTGATAACGCGACAATCTCTGCTGTAGCCGCCGTCATACTCGGTCGTTTCTTCAAGTGCTTGAAAGTCTAAATTCTGAACACAAGAGACAAACACATCAGGCTACATTAGATCAGGTGGTGTAGAAAACAGGAAGCAGTGATCCCAACGCGGACACCAAATGTCCTTTTCTGTGGCTCAAATCTCAAAATCAGTCTTTCCGTGATACCTTGCATCCTGTGGTCCTCTGTAGCTCAGCTGGTAGAGCACGGCGCTTGTAACGCCAAGGATAGGGGCGGCAGGTAGCTTAGTGGTTAAGAGCGTTGTGCCAGTAACCGAAAGGTCGCTGGTTCTAATCCCCGAGCCGACTAGGTGAAAAATCTGTCCATGTGCCCTTGAGCAAGGCACTTAACCCTAATTGCTCATGTAAGTCGCTCTGGATAAGAGCGTCTGCTAAATGATAAAAATAAAAATAATAAAAAATAAGGATAAAAGCGTCTGCTAAATGGCATATTAATATTTATTATTATTCTCCCGTCTCATTGCCCCCTTCTCACCCGTATTGGAGCAGAAGGGCCAAGATCCCAGTGACCTACTTCCTCACATCATTTAGAAAAGGAAACCAGGAGAGGAAGTGAGTAAACGAAGACAGAATAATTGAGAACAGGCCTCAGATCACTTTCCTTACTGCTTCCACAGATAAGTAGCTTACCCTGCTTCCACAGATACGTAGCTTACACTGCTTCCACAGATAAGTAGCTTACCCTGCTTCCACAGATACGTAGCTTACCCTGCTTCCACAGATACGTAGCTTACCCTGCTTCCACAGATACGTAGCTTACCCTACTTCCACAGATACGTAGCTTACACTGCTTCCACAGATAAGTAGCTTACCCTGCTTCCACAGATACGTAGCTTACCCTGCTTCCACAGATACGTAGCTTACCCTGCTTCCACAGATACGTAGCTTACCCTGCTTCCACAGATACGTAGCTTACCCTGCTTCCACAGATACGTAGCTTACCCTGCTTCCACAGATACGTAGCTTACCCTGCTTCCACAGATAAGTAGCTTACCCTGCTTCCACAGATACGTAGCTTACCCTGCTTCCACAGATACATAGCTTACCCTGCTTCCACAGATAAGTAGCTTACCCTGCTTCCACAGATAAGTAGCTTACCCTGCTTCCACAGATGAGTAGCTCCACTTCTTCAGGTCTAAATAAACACTTGAGCGGCGACTCGTTGGTGACCATCCGGAAGCCCCTTCTGAAGGCTTTGAACTGGCGCTCCACACTCTTATTGAGCATGTAATCACCATACAGAGAGACAAACTCCTGGAGAACACAGACACACAGATAGGACCAGTCAAAATAAATGGCATCATTCACTTCGACAGTATAAACTTATTTGATACCTCAGTGGTCCTGTGATAGACTAGATACTTCAGTGGTCCTGTGATAGACTAGATACTTCAGTGGTCCTGTGATAGACTAGATACTTCAGTGGTCCTGTGATAGACTAGATACTTCCGTGGTCCTGATATAGACTAGATACTTCAGTGGTCCTGATATAGACTAGATACTTCAGTGGTCCTGTGATAGACTAGATACTTCCGTGGTCCTGATATAGACTAGATACTTCAGTGATCCTGTGATAGACTAGATACTTCAGTGGTCCTGATATAGACTAGATACTTCAGTGGTCCTGATATAGACTAGATACTTCAGTGGTCCTGTGATAGACTAGATACTTCAGTGGTCCTGATATAGACTAGATACTTCAGTGGTCCTGTGATAGACTAGATACTTCAGTGGTCCTGTGATAGACTAGATACTTCAGTGGTCCTGTGATAGACTAGATACTTCAGTGGTCCTGATATAGACTAGATACTTCAGTCACTAACAGGTATCTCACCTTCCTATTGTCCTCACTAACAGGTATCTCACCTTCCTATTGTCCGCACTAACAGGTATCTTGTCCCCGTGTTCCCTCAGGTCGTAAGTGATGGGGTCTCCAAACAGGTCAGTCTGTGAGATCTGGAAGGTGATCATCATGTCCTCCTCCACGTTCCCCTCATACTCCAGCAGCTCCTTCAGACTCTGGTACTGAACCTGGCATGGGAGAGACCACAGGCTATCAGTCAGTATAATGGGAGAGACCACAGGCTATCAGTCAATATAATGGGAGAGACCACAGGCTATCAGTCAATATAATGGGAGAGACCACAGGCTATCAGTCAGTATAATGGGAGAGACCACAGGCTATCAGTCAGTATAATGGGAGAGACCACAGGCTATCAGTCAATATAATGGGAGAGACCACAGGCTATCAGTCAGTATAATGGGAGAGACCACAGGCTATCAGTCAGTATAATGGGAGAGACCACAGGCTATCAGTCAGTATAATGGGAGAGACCACAGGCTATCAGTCAGTATAATGGGAGAGACCACAGGCTATCAGTCAGTATAATGGGAGAGACCACAGGCTATCAGTCAGTATAATGGGAGAGACCACAGGCTATCAGTCAGTATAATGGGAGAGACCACAGGCTATCAGTCAGTATAATGGGAGAGACCACAGGCTATCAGTCAGTATAATGGGAGAGACCACAGGCTATCAGTCAGTATAATGGGAGAGACCACAGGCTATCAGTCAATATAATGGGAGAGACCACAGGCTATCAGTCAATATAATGGGAGAGACCACAGGCTATCAGTCAGTATAATGGGAGAGACCACAGGCTATCAGTCAGTATAATGGGAGAGACCACAGGCTATCAGTCAATATAATGGGAGAGACCACAGGCTATCAGTCAATATAATGGGAGAGACCACAGGCTATCAGTTAGTATAATGGGAGAGACCACAGGCTATCAGTCAATATAATGGGAGAGACCACAGGCTATCAGTCAGTATAATGGGAGAGACCACAGGCTATCAGTCAGTATAATGGGAGAGACCACAGGCTATCAGTCAATATAATGGGAGAGACCACAGGCTATCAGTCAGTATAATGGGAGAGACCACAGGCTATCAGTCAGTATAATGGGAGAGACAACAGGCTATCAGTCAGTATAATGGGAGAGACCACATGCTATCAGTCAGTATAATGGGAGAGACCACATGCTATCAGTTAGTATAATGGATGTATGATGCATGATCAACAGCTAATGGGGATCCTAATAAAATCAATCAATCAATAATCTCAACTACAACACAGCAGCAGTTCCCACTAAGATCGATAGTCAGAAGGGGCAACACAAAACTGTTCTATAATCTTTGAACATGCTACATTAATATGTATTTAACAGGGATAAGCATGCTACATTAATATGTATTTAACAGGGATACACATGCTATATTAATATGTATTTAACAGGGATACAGATGCTATATTAATATGTATTTAACAGGGATACAGATGCTATATTAATATGTATTTAACAGGGATAAGCATGCTACATTAATATGTATTTAACAGGGATAAGCATGCTACATTAATATGTATTTAACAGGGATACACATGCTATATTAATATGTATTTAACAGGGATACAGATGCTATATTAATATGTATTTAACAGGGATACAGATGCTATATTAATATGTATTTAACAGGGATAAGCATGCTACATTAATATGTATTTAACAGGGATACACATGCTATATTAATATGTATTTAACAGGGATACAGATGCTATATTAATATGTATTTAACAGGGATACAGATGCTATATTAATATATATTTAACAGGGATACACATACATTTACATTTTAGTCATTTAGCAGACGCTCTTATCCAGAGCGACTTACATATATATATTTTTTTATACTGGCCCCCTGTGGGAATCGAACCCACAACCCTGGCGTTGCAAACGCCATGCTCTATCAACTGAGCTACATCCCTGCCGGCCATTCCCTCCCCTACCCTGGACGACGCTGGGCCAATTGTGCGCCGCCCATGAGTCTCCCGGTCGCGGCCGGCTGCGACAGAGCCTGGATTCAAACCAGGATCTCTAGTGACACAGTTAGCACTGCGATGCAGTGCCTTAGACCACTGCGCCACATGCTATATTAATATGTATTTAACAGGGATACAGATGCTATATTAATATGTATTTAACAGGGATACAGATGCTATATTAATATGTATTTAACAGGGATAAGCATGCTACATTAATATGTATTTAACAGGGATACACATGCTATATTAATATGCATTTAACAGGGATAAGCATGCTACATTAATATGTATTTAACAGGGATACACATGCTATATTAATATGTATTTAACAGGGATACAGATGCTATATTAATATGTATTTAACAGGGATACAGATGCTACATTAATATGTATTTAACAGGGATACACATGCTATATTAATATGTATTTAACAGGGATACAGATGCTATATTAATATGTATTTAACAGGGATACAGATGCTATATTAATATGTATTTAACAGGGATAAGCATGCTACATTAATATGTATTTAACAGGGATACACATGCTATATTAATATGTATTTAACAGGGATACAGATGCTATATTAATATGTATTTAACAGGGATACAGATGCTATATTAATATATATTTAACAGGGATACACATGCTATATTAATATGCATTTAACAGGGATACAGATGCTAAATTAATATGTATTTAACAGGGATACACATGCTACATTAATATGTATTTAACAGGGATACAGATGCTATATTAATATGTATTTAACAGGGATACAGATGCTATATTATGTATTTAGAAGGTTTTTAATCAAAATAGAATACTGAGTCCTTGTAGTAGTTGTCTAACCTGAAACACTCTTTAAATGACATAGATCTATTAAAAATGACATTTAAAACATATTTCAGCATGTTCCAGTACCGGGTGTGAGTCTGCCAGGTCCAGATAGGTGCCTTTCTTCCCCATCAGTTTCCTGTAGACCACCATGGGAAAGTGAACATCCAGGATGCAGTTGTTGTAGATGGCCAGGCCCAGGACGATGCCTATCAGGGAGAACTGGGCCTCGTTCTCCAGAGAGGACGGGTTGAACCAGAACAGCTTGGTGGACTCATCATACGTAAACATACCTGGAGGAGGGAGGGAAGGACCACTGGACATTAATACCGTGACCACAGATGGACAATTTGTTTGTGAATATTAAGTTCAAGTTTAAAACGTCAAAATATTTTTTTTATAGAAATGTGTCTTTGGCTTTACATACAGTGCATTCGGAAAGTATTCATATCCCTTGACTTTTTCCACATTTTGTTACGTTACAGCCTTATTCTAAAATTGATTAAATTGTTTTCCCACCCTCATCAATCTACACACAATAACTCAATGACAAAGCAAAAACAGGTTTAGACATTTTTGCAAATGTATTAAAAATAACAATCTGAAATAACACATTTACGTAAGTATTCAGACCCTTTAGTCAGTACTTTGTTGAAGCACCTTTGGCAGCGATTACAGCCTCGAGTCTTCTTGGGTATGACGCTACAAGCTTGGCACACCTGTATTTGGGGAGTTTCTCCCATTCTTCTCTGCAGATCCTCTCAAGCTCTGTCAGGTTGGATGGAGAGCGTCGCTGCACAGCTATTTTAGGTCTCTCCAGAGATGTTCGATCGGGTTCAAGTCCGGGCTCTGGCTGGGCCACTCAAGGACATTCAGAGACTTGTCCCGAAGCCACTCCTGCATTGTCTTGGCTGTGTGCTTAGGGTCGTTGTCCTGTTGGAAGGTGAACATTCGCCCCAGTCTGAGGTTCTGAGCGCTCTGGAGCAGGTTTTCATCAAGGATCTCTCTGTACTTTGCTCTGTTCATCTTTGCCTCGATCCTGACTAGTCTCCCAGTCGCTGCCACTGAAAAACATCCCCACAGCATGACGCTGCCACCACCATGCTTCACCGTAGGGATGGTGCCAGGTTTCCTCCAGACGTGGCTCTTGGCATTCAGGCCAAAGAGTTGAATCTTGGTTTCATCAGACCAGAGAATCTTGTTTCCAAGCGGACTGTCATATGCTTTTTACTGAGGAGTGGCTTCCGTCTGGCCACTGTACCATAAAGGCCTGATTGGTGGAGTGCTGCAGAGATGTTTGTCCTTCTGGAAGGTTCTCCCATCTCCACAGAGGAACTCTAGAGCTCTGCCAGAGTGACCATCGGGTGACCAGAGTGTGCCTCAACACAATCCTGTCTCAGAGCTCTACGGACAATTCCTTCGACCTCATGGCTTGGTTTTTGCTCTGACATGCACTGTCAACTGTGGGACCTTATATAGACAGGTGTGTGCCTTTCCAAATCATGTCCAATCAATTTAAATGTACCACAGGTGCACTCCAATCAAGTTGTAGAAACATCTCAAGGATGAACAATGGAAACAGGATGCATCTGAGCTCAATATCGAGTCTCATAGCAAAGGGTCTGAATACTTATGCAAATAAGGTATCTATAATTTTTTTACATTTGCAAATATTTCTAAAAACTTGTTTTCGCTTTATCATTATTTGGTATTGTATGTAAATTGATGAGGGAAAAAAGTATTTTATCTATTTTAGAATAAGGCTGTAATGTACTTTCCGATTGCACTGTATATAGAAATGTGTCTTTGGCTTACATATAACAGCATGTATAACGCAAAGCCTTAACATTCCAAGCAGAACATCTCACCAATATCAGGGTTAAACATCTCACCAATATCAGGGTTGAACATCTCACCAATATCAGGATTGAACATCTCACCAATATCAGGGTTGAACATCTCACCAATATCAGGGCTGAACATCTCACCAATATCAGGGTTGAACATCTCACCAATATCAGGGTTGAACATCTCACCAATATCAGAGTTGAACATCTCACCAATATCAGAGTTGAACATCTCACCAATATCAGGGTTGAACATCTCACCAATATCAGAGTTGAACATCTCACCAATATCAGAGTTGAACATCTCACCAATATCAGAGTTGAACATCTCACCAATATCAGGGTTGAACATCTCCTCCAGCACCAGCTGGAAGAACTCTTTGGACACCCCTCCCTCGTCGACGCCCTGCTCTCCTTCAAACTCCACAAACAGCTGCTTTCTCAGGTCCGCTGGGTTCTCCATGGCGATCATCTCCAACTGTAGGACACAGAAAGCAGGTTAGGAGGATTAAGACAGACACACAGAGGAACCATAGCACCAGCCTGGTCTTGGTCGACCGAGAGTAGTCTGTTCTTTCGACCAATCGATTGGTAGACATTTAAAATGTGTATTTTTCCATATATTGACACATCCTATGTGTTTTAATCTAATCAACTATATGCACTGAGCTTGTCTGATGAAATCATTAAGACAGATGAAGTCTTTTAGTTGTTGTTATTTCTTACATTATTAACCCAGAATTTTTTATGCGTTTTTTACATACAGACGGAAATCACTTTTGGATATCAGAGCGGTGCTAACTCACCTGCATTTCGAACAGAAATACGACTCTCCTGAATTGGATCCTTTGTTCGTACCCCCCAAGGCGCTTGAACTTATCCCAGAGGCTGCTCCAAGACGCCACCGGCAGAGAAGAGGTATTCGGAGTGGACTTCCACCGCTTCCGAGTATATTACTCGCTAATGTTAAGTCCCTGGACAATAAAGTAGACGAGCTCAGGGCGAGGATCTCCTTCCAGAGAGACATCAGGGACTGTAACATGCTCTGTTTCACGGAATCATGGCTCTCTCCTAATATACTGTCCCCGTCCAGTACATCTCGCAGACAGGAATAAAGAACTCTCCGGAAAGAAGAAATGCGGAGGTGTATGTTTCATGATTAACTACTCATGGTGTGATTGTGGTAACGTACAGGAACTCAAGTCCTTTTATTCACCCGACCTAGAATACCTCAATCAAATACCGACCGCAGAGTCCTCACCTCCCGAGATAATTATCTTCGGTCATCGTCACAGCTGTGTATATTCCCCCTCAAGCCGACACCACAACGGCGCTCAAGGAACTACACAGGACATTGTGCAAACTGGAAACTGTATATCCTGAGGCCGCATTTATGGTAGCTGGGGACTTTAACAAAGTAAATCTGAGGAAAACACTACCGAAGTTCTATCAACACATTGCCTGTAGTACTCGTGCTTCAAAAACTCTCGAACATTGTTACTCTCCCTTCCGGGATGGCTACAAGGCCCTATCCCCGATCTCCCTTCGGCAAATCGGATCATGACTTAATTCTGCTCCTCCCTTCCTATAGGCAGAAACTCAAACAAGAATTATCCGTGCTAATATCTATTCAACGCTGGTCTGACCAATCGGAATCCATGCTTCAAGATTGTTTTGATCACGCGGACTGGGATACGTTCCGGGTCACCTCTGAGAATAACATTGACGTAACACAATGACGGAGTTCATTGGGAAGTGTATAGGGGATGTTGTTCCAATTGTGACGATTAAAACCTATCCAAATCAAAAACTGTGGATAGATGGCAGCAAAACTGAAAGCGCAAACCACAGCAAGGTGACTGGGAATATGGTTGAATATAAAACAGTGTAGTTATTCTTTCCCTCCGTAAGGCAATCAAACGGGCAAAACGTCAGTACAGAAACAAAGTGCAGTCGCAATTAAATAGCTCAGATACAAGACGTCAGTGGCAGGGACTCCAGACAATCACGGACTACAAAAGGAAAACCAGCCACGTCGCCGACACCGACGTCTCGCTCCCAGACAAGCTAAACACCTTCTTCACTCGCTTTGAGGATAACACAGTGCCAACGACGTGGCCCGCTCAAGAGGACTGTGGGCTCTCGTTCTCTGTGGCCAATGTGAGTAAGACATTTCAGCGCGTTAACCCTCGCAAGGCTGCCGGCCCAGACGGCATCCCTAGTCGCGTCCTCAGAGCATGCGCAGACCAGCTGGCTGGAGTGTTACGGATATATTAAATCTCTCCCTATCCCAGTCTGCTGTCCCCACATGCTTCAAGATGGCCACCATTGTTGCTGTACCCAAGAAAGCGAAGGTAACTGAACTAAATGACTATCGCCCCGTAGCACTCACTTCTGTCATCATTAAGTGCTTTGAGAGACTAGTCAAGGATCATATCACCTCTACCTTACCTGACACCCTAGACCCACTTCAATTTGCTTACCGCCCCAATAGATCCACAGATGATGCAATCGCCATCACACTGCACACTGCCGTATCCCATCTGGACAAGAGGAATACCTACGTCAGAATGCTGTTCATTGACTATAGCTCAGCCTTCAACACCATAGTACCCTCCAAGCTCATCATTAAGCACGGGCCCTTGGTCTGAACCCCGCCCTGTGCAACTGGGTCCTGGACTTCCTGACGGGCCGCCCCCAGGTGGTGAAGGTAAGAAACAACACCTTCACTACGCTAATCCTCAACACAGGGGCCCCACAAGGGTGCATGCTCAGCCCCCTCCTGTACTCCCTGTTCACCCATGACTGTGTGGCCAAGCACGCCTCCAACTCAATCATCAAGTTTGCAAACGACACAACAGTGGTAGGCTTGATTACCAACAATGACGAGACAGCCTACAGGGAGGAGGTGAGGGCCCTGGCAGAGTGGGGCCAGGAAAATAACCTCTCACTCAACATCAACAAAACAAAGGGCCGCAGTGTAGAGGGACAAAAGCTTCAAGTTCCTCGGCGTACACATCACTGACAATCTGAAATGGTCCACCCCCACAGACAGCGTGGTGAAGAAGGTGCAACAGCGCCTCTTCAACCTCAGGAGGCTGAAAGAAATTCAGCTTGGCCCCGAAGACCATCACAACCATTTACAGATGCACCATTGAGAGCATCCTGTCGGGCTGTATCACCGCCTGGTACGGCAACTGCACCGCCCGCAACTGCAGGGCTCTCCAGAAGGTGGTGCGGTCTGCCCAACACATCACCGGGGGCACACTGCCTGCCCTCGAAGACATTTACAGCTGGGACCGAGAGACTGAAAAACAGCTTCTATCTCAAGGCCATCAGACTGTTAAATAGCCATCACTAGCCGGCTTCCACCCAGTACCCAGAACTTAGTCACTGTCACTAGCCGGCTACTCAACCCTGCACCTTAGATGCTGCTGCCCTATGTATATAGTCATATACATGTACAGTTGAAGTGGGAAGTTTATATACACTTAGGTTGGAATCATTCAAACTCGTTTTTCAACCACTCCACAAATGTCTTGTTAACAAACTATAGTTTTGGCAAGTCGGTTAGGACATCTACTTTGTGCATGACACAAGTAATTTTTCCAACAATTGTTTACAGACAGATTATTTCACTTATAATTCACTGTATCACAATTCTAGTGGGTCAGAAGTTTACATACACTAAGTTGACTGTGCATTTAAACAGCTTGGAAAATTCCAGAAAATGATGTCATAGCTTTAGAAGCTTCTGATAGGCTAATTGACATCATTTGAGTCAATTGGAGGTTTACTGTGGATGTATTTCAAGGCCTACCTTCAAACTCAGTGCCTCTTTGCTTGACATCATTGGAAAATCAAAAGAAAATCAGCCAAGACCTCCGAAAAACAATTGTAGACCTCCACAAGTCTAGTTCATCCTTGGGAGCAATTTCCAAACACCTGAAGGTACCACGTTCATCTGTACAAACAATAGTACGCAACTATAAACACCATGGGACCACGCAGCCGTCATACCGCTCAGGAAGGAGACGTGTTCTGTCTCCTAGAGATTAACGTACTTTGGTGCGAAAAGTGCAAATCAATCCCAGAACAACAGCAAAGGCCCTTGTGAAGATGCTGGAAGAAACAGGTACAAAAGTATCTATATCCACAGTAAAACGAGTCCTATATCGACATAACCTGAAAGGCCGCTCTGCAAGGAAGAAGCCACTGCTCCAAAACCGCAATAAAAAAGCCAGACTACGGTTTTCAACTGCACATTGCGACAAAGATCGTACTTTTTGGAGAAATGTCCTCTGGTCTGATGAAATTAAAATAGAACTGTTTGGCCATAATGACCATCGTTATGTTTGGAGGAAAAAGGGGGACGCTTGCAAGCTGAAGAACACCATCCCAACCGTGAAGCACGGGGGTGGCAGCCTCATGTTGTGGGGGTGCTTTGCTGCAGGAGGGACTGGTGCACTTCACAAAATAGATGGCATCATGAGGAAGGAAAATTATGTGGATATATTGAAGCAACATCTCAAGACATCAGTCAGGAAGTTAAAGCTTGGTCGCAAATGGGTCTTCCAAATGGACAATGACCCCAAGCATACTTCCAAAGTTGTGGCAAAATGGGTTAAGGACAACAAAGTCAAGGTATTGGAGTGGCCATCACAAAGCCCTGACCTCAATCCTATAGAACATTTGTGGGCAGAACTGAAAAAGCGTGTGTGAGCAAGGAGGCCTACAAACCTGACTCAGTTACACCAGCTCTGTCAGGAGGAATGGGCCAAAATTCACCCAACTTATTGTGGGAAGCTTGTGGAAGGCTACCCGAAACGTTTGACCCAAGTTAAACAATTTAAAGGCAATGCTACCAAATACTAATTGAGTGTATGTAAACTTCTGACCCACTGGGAATGTGATGAAAGAAATAAAAGCTGAAATAAATCACTCTCGTATTATTCTGACATTTCACATTCTTAAAATAAAGTGGTGATCCTAACTGACCTAAGATATGGAATCTTTACTAGGATTAAATGTCAGGAATAGTGAAAACTTAGTTTAAACGTATTTGGCTAAGGTGTATGTAAACTTCAGACTTCAACTGTATGTATGTATGTATGTATATATATGTTTGTGTGTGTGTGTGTGTGTGTGTGTGTTGTTTATGACTCACCCTGACGAGGGCGTCGTCTATGATGTGGTCTCGCCGTACTTTGAGCCGGAGGTATGGGTTGAGCTGCTGTCCTTGCACCAGGCTGTAGAGGGCTGTGATCCTCCTCTCGCTGTACATACTGATGCGGTTGTCGTAGTAAAGACCAAGGCTCTTTGTGCAGGCGTTGAGGATGAATGGGCAGGTCTGGAAGGAGAACTTGCTCTCGGAGTCCACCTTGAAGAAGGTGAAGTCCTTGTCCATCTCTAGAACATCGTTCAGCGGCTCGTTGACAAACTCCTCGAAGGGAATGAGGGGCCGTCTACAGTCCAGTGTCCTGACGCCCAGCTCCTTTTGATTTGATCATTTTAAAAACATATCAACCACGCGTGGATACAATGCTTTTAAAATCCATGTGGTTAACACAAAGTATTTAAATTATTGTGGATAACAAAGTATTTCAATCATTGAGGATAACACAAAAGTATTTACAGTGCATTTGGAAAGTATTGAGACCCCTTGACTTTCCAACGTTTTGTTACGTTACAGCCTTATTCTAAAATGGATGAAATTATTTTTTCCCCCTCATCAATCTACACACAATATCCCATAATGACAAAGTGAAAACAGGTTTTTAGAAATGCTTGCATTTATTTACATAAGTATTAAGACCCTTTGCTATGAGACTCTAAATTGAGCTCCGGTGCATCCTGTTTCCATTGATCATCCTTGAGATGTTTCTACAACTTGATTGGAGTCCATCTGTGGTCAATTCAATCGATTGGACATGATTTGGAAAGGCACACACCTGTCTATATAAGGTCCCACTGTTGACAGTGCATGTCAGAGCAAAAACCAAGCCATGAGGTCAAAGCAATTGTCCGTAGTGCTCCGAGACAGGACTGTGTCAAAGCACAGATCTGGGGAAGGGTGCCAAAACATAGTGGCCTCTATCATTCTTAAATGGAAGAAGTTTGGAACCACCAAGACTCTAGAGCTGCCCGCCCGGCCAAACTGAGCAATCGGCGGAGAAGGGCCTTGGTCAGGGAGGTGACCAAGAACACGATGGTCACTCTGACAAAGCTCCAGAGTTCCTCTGTGGAGATGGGAGAACCTTCCAGAAGGACAACCATCTCTGCAGCACTCCACCAATCAGGCCTTTATGGGAGAGTGGCCAGACGGAAGCCACTCCTCAGTAAAAAGGCACATGACAGCCCGCTTGGAATTTGCCAAAAGGCACCTAAAGGACTCTCAGACCATGAGAAACAAGATTCTCTGGTCTGATGAAACCAAGATTCAACTCTTTGGCCTGAATGCCAAGCGTCTTGTCTGGAGGAAATCTGGCACCATCCCTACGGTGAAGCATGGTGGTGGCAGCATGTTGTGTGGATGTTTTTCAGCGGCAGCGACTGGGAGACTAGTCAGGATCGAGGGAAAGATGAACGGAGCAAAGTACAGAGAGATCCTTGATGAAAACCTGCTCCAGAGCGCTCAGGACCTCAGACTGGGGCGAAGGTTCACCTTCCAACAGGACAACGGCCCTAAGCACACAGCTAAAACAATGCAGGAGTGGCTTCGGGACAAGTCTCTGAATGTCCTTGAGTGGCCCAGCCAGATCCCAGACTTGATCCCGATCGAACATCTCTGGAGAGACCTGAAAATAGCTGTGCAGCGACGCTCCCCATCCAACCTGACAGAGCTTGAGAGGATCTGCAGAGAAGAACGGGAGAAACTCCCCAAATACAGGTGTGCCAAGCTTGTAGTGTCATACCCAAGAAGACTCGAGGTTGTAATCGCTGCCAAAGGTGCTTCAACAAAGTACTGAGTAAAGGGTCTGAATACTTATGTAAATGTGATATTTCAGTTTTGTATTTTTAATACATCTGCAAAAATGTCTAAAAACCTGTTTTTGCTTTGTCATTATGGGGTATTGTGTGTAGATTGATGAGGGGGAAAACATTTTTTAATCCATTTTCTGTAACGTAACAAAACGTGGAAATAGTCAAGGGGTCTGAATACTTTCCGAATGAACTGTAAATTCATTAAGAACACAAAGAAAAAGTGATTTATTTAAAAGAAAGTTAACTTATTTCCATTGTCTCTCCTCACCTTCTCCAGAGGGTCGACCCGGGGCCCCTTCTTGTTCCTCCTCTCCTCCCCCATGAGCTCCTGCAGGGTGAGCTCGCTGGACTCAGACAGAGGCTCCTCCTCCTGATTGATTCAATTTGCACTTTTAAAAACTTCTCCCACTAGCATAAAAATAACTTGACCCCTTACACTTCTGGAAATGGACCTAATTGGATAGGGCCAAATGTAAAATGTTTCTTACAGAAGAACCACATGACCGTGGTAGCAATCGAAAGAGAACACTTTGGGGATGATGGGGAAATGATTAGACCCAAGGTGAGGACACAACAGGTCACCTGACACAAGACTGGATCCAAACATTACACTGTTGATTTGATGTGCATTTTACATTTACTGTACTTTTCACAGCATTTGTTGATAACGAAATCTGAAAATACTCTGGATACATTCAGTAACATAATAAGAATATTCATTGAACTTTTGGAGTAGGTACAAGATAATAAAATACTATTACAAAGGTTTGAGTGAGAGGTCTAACTGGTGTCTCCAGACATCTGAACTGAAGGCCAATATTAGGTTATCCCTAGACATCTGAACTGAAGGCCAATATTAGGTTATCCCTAGACATCTGAACTGAAGGCCAATATTAGGTTATCCCTAGACATCTGAACTGAAGGCCAATATTAGGTTATCCCTAGACATCTGAACTGAAGGCCAATATTAGGTTATCCCTAGACATCTGAACTGAAGGCCAATATTAGGTTATCCCTAGACATCTGAACTGAAGGCCAATATTAGGTTATCCCTAGACATCTGAACTGAAGGCCAATATTAGGTTATCCCTAGACATCTGAACTGAAGGCCAATATTAGGTTATCCCTAGACATCTGAACTGAAGGCCAATATTAGGTTATCCCTAGACATCTGAACTGAAGGCCAATATTAGGTTATCCCTAGACATCTGAACTGAAGGCCAATATTAGGTTATCCCTAGACATCTGAACTGAAGGCCAATATTAGGTTATCCCTAGACATCTGAACTGAAGGCCAATATTAGGTTATCCCTAGACATCTGAACTGAAGGCCAATATTAGGTTATCCCTAGACATCTGAAATATCTTCATGCCTAGAAGAGCCTCCAGGCTTCCGTCATAACGGTACATTTTGAATGAGAAAAAAAGAAGAAGAATTACAGCGGCAATTAGATCAAACTAATCCCGTCCGAATCGTCTACTGGAAGAACGGACATGCTGGGGTAATAATTACATAACCCACATTCTATAACCAACTCAGTGGCCTTGTGGTTAAAGTGTCCTGCGACTGGGAAGGTTGTGAGTTCAATCCCGGGCAGAGTCATATCCAAAGACTGTAAAAATGGGACCTGATGTGTCTCTGCTTGGCACTCAGCATTAAGGAGATAGATTTGGGGGTAAGGACCTGCGATAGACTGGCGTCCTGTCCAGGGGGTGTACTGTACATCAAGCTGCCTCACCCTACAGAAACAGGAGATCGGCTCCTGCCCTACGAGCCGTTCCGGCTCACACAAGCCAAGGCTACTTGCCTAATACTAGTCCTAAATAGGGCTTTCAAAAGGCACTTCAGACAAATAGATTGTAATTTTGGTCATTAGTGCATTGAAGTGCGTGTTCTGCACATAATTTACTTCCCAATACGACAAACAGGCTCATTCTGTTCAGGGCAACCCAGGGTATAACAAGTCATCCTTGTAACTGTGGATCAAACATAGCGATCATAAACGTTGATCCTGTAAATGACATGAGTTTTCAGATATGGAAATGTGAAGCGCACATTTGGACTCATGGGTGTTTGGTTTGCTTGTATGACATCAAAGCGGGATTTATTATAATCATCAACGTCTCATCTGTCAGAACACATCCTCTCCTCTCCATTTACAGCATCCTCAGTGTCTCATCGGTCAGAACACATCCTCTCCTCTCCATTTACAGCATCCTCAACGTCTCATCTGTCAGAACACATCCTCTCCCCTCCATTTACAGCATCCTCAACGTCTCATCGGTCAGAACACATCCTCTCCTCTCCATTTACAGCATCCTCAACGTCTCATCGGTCAGAACACATCCTCTCCTCTCCATTTACAGCATCCTCAACGTCTCATCGGTCAGAACACATCCTCTCCTCTCCATTTACAGCATCCTCAGCGTCTCATCGGTCAGAACACATCCTCTCCTCTCCATTTACAGCATCCTCAACGTCTCATCTGTCAGAACACATCCTCTCCTCTCCATTTACAGCATCCTCAACGTCTCATCTGTCAGAACACATCCTCTCCCCTCCATTTACAGCATCCTCAACGTCTCATCGGTCAGAACACATCCTCTCCTCTCCATTTACAGCATCCTCAACGTCTCATCGGTCAGAACACATCCTCTCCTCTCCATTTACAGCATCCTCAACGTCTCATCGGTCAGAACACATCCTCTCCTCTCCATTTACAGCATCCTCAGCGTCTCATCGGTCAGAACACATCCTCTCCTCTCCATTTACAGCATCCTCAACGTCTCATCGGTCAGAACACATCCTCTCCTCTCCATTTACAGCATCCTCAACGTCTCATCGGTCAGAACACATCCTCTCCTCTCCATTTACAGCATCCTCAACGTCTCATCTGTCAGAACACATCCTCTCCTCTCCATTTACAGCATCCTCAACGTCTCATCGGTCAGAACACATCCTCTCCTCTCCATTTACAGCATCCTCAACGTCTCATCGGTCAGAACACATCCTCTCCTCTCCATTTACAGCATCCTCAACGTCTCATCGGTCAGAACACATCCTCTCCTCTCCATTTACAGCATCCTCAACGTCTCATCTGTCAGAACACATCCTCTCCTCTCCATTTACAGCATCCTCAGCATCTCATCGGTCAGAACACATCCTCTCCTCTCCATTTACAGCATCCTCAGTGTCTCATCGGTCAGAACACATCCTCTCCTCTCCATTTACAGCATCCTCAACGTCTCATCTGTCAGAACACATCCTCTCCCCTCCATTTACAGCATCCTCAACGTCTCATCGGTCAGAACACATCCTCTCCTCTCCATTTACAGCATCCTCAACGTCTCATCGGTCAGAACACATCCTCTCCCCTCCATTTACAGCATCCTCAACGTCTCATCGGTCAGAACACATCCTCTCCTCTCCATTTACAGCATTTACCTCAATCAGACAACAACAAATGTGAAAAAGTAGCCCAATTAGTGGGAGGGATGGTGGCAACTTCTTGTTGCGTGCTGTGCTCAAATTTATAACGGTTATCAGTCAAGACGAAATCTGCCATTTTCAATCCGTATTGAAGTGGAAAGGGCTACCAAAACAGTTAAACCAAGTCACACAACTTCTCTTCATGGACAAATACCTTTCTAGTTTATTAGATAATAAACATTAGTAGGCTGCTCCAGCCACAACATTTCATACCTCCTCTTCGTTGTGGCCCGTATCGAGGTCACCTCCCAGCACGTTGGCGTAGAACACCAGCTTCAAACAGAATCAAACATTATTTTGTAGTGCATTTAAAATCACAACACATTTTACAGTAAAACAATACAATTACAACTATAAAATGTCTCAAATAATTGTGAAATCGTTGATGTAAAGAAAAAGCTAAAATTACAGTAAAATAATTTATTAAAAACTAAAAAGGCAAACGTGATTTAAAAACCTTGACTGTGTCTGCCCCTCTTACCATCGACCCATAGCTGTGGGGCTAAATCATGATAAAGGATTTTCCCGGCCTTGGTTCTACACCTAGTGTCTTCAGAAAGTATTCACACCCCTTTTTTCCACCTTTTGTGTTACAGCCTGAATTAAAAATGTATTAAATTGTTGTTTTTTTCCCCTCACCAATCTACACACCATACCCAAGAATGACAAAGTGAAAACTTGTTTTTAGAAATTATAGCAAATGTATTGAAAATGAAATATAGAAATACCTAATTTACATAAGTATTCACAGCCCTGAGTCAATACATGTTAAAATCAAATTTGGCAGCGATTACAGCTGTGAGTCTTTCTGGGTAAGTCTCTAAGAGCTTTCCACACCTGGTTGAACAATATTTGCACATTATTCTTTTTAAAATTCTTCAAGATCTGTCAAATTGGTTGTTGATCATTGCTAGACAGCAATTTTCAAGTCTTGCCATAGATTTAAAAGTATATTTAAGTAAAAACTTTAACTAGGCAACTCAAGAACATTCAATGTCATCTTGGTAAACAAATCCAGTGTACACTATATATACACACAAAGGTATGTGGACACCCCTTCAAATGAGTGGATTCTATTTCAGCCACACCGTTGCTGACAGGTGTATAAAATCGAGCACACAGCCATGCAATCTCCATGGACAAACATTGGCAGTAGAATGGCCTTACTGAAAAGCTCTGTGACTTTCAACGTGGCACCATCATAGGATGCCACCTTTCCAACAAGTCACTTCGTCACATTTCTGCCCTGCTAGAGCTGCCCCGGTCAACTGTAAGTGCTGTTATTGTGAAGTGGAAACGTCTAGGAGCAACAACGGCTCAGCCGCGAAGTGGTAGGCCACACAAGCTCACAGAACGGGACCGCCGAGTGCTGAAGCACGTAAAAATAATCTGTCCTCAGTTGCAACAGTCACTACCGAGTACCAAACTGCCTCTGGAAGAAACGTCAGCACAAGAACTGTTCGTCGGGAGCTTTATGAAATGGGTTTCCATGGCCGACCAGCCGCACACAAGCCTAAGATCACCATGCGCAATGCCAAGCGTCGGCTGGAGTGGTGTAAAGCTCACCACCATTGGACATCCGGAGCAGTGGAAACGCGTTCTCTGGAATGCTGAATCACGCTTCATCATCTGGCAGTCCGACAGACGAATCTACCTGCCCCAATGCATAGTGACAACTGTAAAGTTTGGTGGAGGAGGAATAATGGTCTGGGGCTGTTTTTCATGGTTCGGGCTAGGCCCCTTAGTTCCAGTGAAGGGAAATCTTAACACTACAGCATACAATGACATTCTAGATGATTCTGTGCTTCCAACTTTGTGGCAACAGTTTGGGGAAGGCCCTTTCCTGTTTCAGCATGACAATGCACAAAGAGAGGTCCATACAGAAATTGTTTGTTGAGATCGGTGTGGAAGAACTTGACTGGCCTGCACAGAGCCATGACCTTAACCCAATCAAACCCCTTTGGAATGAATTTCGCCTGTGCTCTATTCAGTTTCTTTTTATCCTAAAAAACTCCCTAGTCCTTGCAGATGACAAGCATACCCATAACGTGATGCAGCCACCATCATGCTTGAAAATATGAAGTGGTACTCAATGTGTTGTGTTGGATTTGCCCCAAACAGAAAGGTTTGTATTCAGGACATAAAAGTTCATTTCTTTGACATATTTTTTTGCTGTTTTACTGTAGTGCCTTATTGCAAACAGGATGCATGTTTTGGAATATTTGTATTCTGTACAGGCTTCCTTCTTTTCACTCAGTCATTTAGGTTAGTATTGTGGAGTAACTACAATGTTGTTGATCCATCCTCAGTTTTCTCCTATCACAGCCATTAAACTCTGTAACTGTTTTAAAGTCACCATTGGCCTCATGGTGAAATCCCTGAGCGGTTTCCTTCCTCTCCGACAACTGAGTTAGGAAGGACGCCTGTATCTTTGTAGTGACTGGGTGTATTGATACACCATCCAAAGTGTAATTAATAACTTCACCATGCTCAAAGGGATATTCAATGTCTGCTTTTATTTTTATTTTTACCCATCTACCAATAGGAGCCCTTCTTTGAGAGGCATTAGAAAACATCCCTGGTCTTTGTGGGTGAATCTGTGTTTGAAATTCACTGCTCGACTGAGGGACCTTACAGATAATTGTATATGTGGGGTACAGAGATGAGGTAGATATTCAAAAATCATGTTAAACACTATTATTGGAACACAGAGTGAGTCCATGCAACTTATTATGTGACTTGTTAAGCAAATTTTTACTCCTGAACTTATTTAGGCTTGCCATAACAAAAGGGTTGAAAACTTATTGACTCAAAATATTTCAGCTTTTGATTTTTAATTAATTTGTTTTAAAAAAATGAAAAATTAATTCCACTGACATTATGGGGTAGTGTGTTGGCCAGTGAGACAAAATCTCAATTTAATCCATTTTAAATTAAGGCTGTAACACAACAAAATGTGGAAAAAGTAAAGGGGTGTGAATATTTTCTGAAGACACAGTAGGTATAGTTATAGACCAACTCCTTGGTTCTAACCCTAGGTATAGTTATAGACCAACTCCTTGGTTCTAACCCTAGGTATAGTTATAGACCAACTCCTTGGTTCTAACCCTAGGTATAGTTATAGACCAACTCCTTGGTTCTAACCCTAGGTATAGTTATAGACCAACTCCTTGGTTCTAACCCTAGGTATAGTTATAGACCAACTCCTTGGTTCTAACCCTAGGTATAGTTATAGACCAACTCCTTGGTTCTAACCCTAGGTATAGTTATAGACCAACTCCTTGGTTCTAACCCTAGGTATAGTTATAGACCAACTCCTTGGTTCTAACCCTAGGTATAGTTATAGACCAACTCCTTGGTTCTAACCCTAGGTATAGTTATAGACCAACTCCTTGGTTCTAACCCTAGGTATAGTTATAGACCAACTCCTTGGTTCTAACCCTAGGTATAGTTATAGACCAACTCCTTGGTTCTAACCCTAGGTATAGTTATAGACCAACTCCTTGGTTCTAACCCTAGGTATAGTTATAGACCAACTCCTTGGTTCTAACCCTAGGTATAGTTATAGACCAACTCCTTGGTTCTAACCCTAGGTATAGTTATAGACCAACTCCTTGGTTCTAACCCTAGGTATAGTTATAGACCAACTCCTTGGTTCTAACCCTAGGTATAGTTATAGACCAACTCCTTGGTTCTAACCCTAGGTATAGTTATAGACCAACTCCTTGGTTCTAACCCTAGGTATAGTTATAGACCAACTCCTTGGTTCTAACCCTAGGTATAGTTATAGACCAACTCCTTGGTTCTAACCCTAGGTATAGTTATAGACCAACTCCTTGGTTCTAACCCTAGGTATAGTTATAGACCAACTCCTTGGTTCTATCCCTAGGTATAGTTATAGACCAACTCCTTGGTTCTATCCCTAGGTATAGTTATAGACCAACTCCTTGGTTCTAACCCTAGGTATAGTTATAGACCAACTCCTTGGTTCTAACCCTAGGTATAGTTATAGACCAACTCCTTGGTTCTAACCCTAGGTATAGTTATAGACCAACTCCTTGGTTCTAACCCTAGGTATAGTTATAGACCAACTCCTTGGTTCTATCCCTAGGTATAGTTATAGACCAACTCCTTGGTTCTATCCCTAGGTATAGTTATAGACCAACTCCTTGGTTCTATCCCTAGGTATAGTTATAGACCAACTCCTTGGTTCTAACCCTAGGTATAGTTATAGACCAACTCCTTGGTTCTAACCCTAGGTATAGTTATAGACCAACTCCTTGGTTCTATCCCTAGGTATAGTTATAGACCAACTCCTTGGTTCTAACCCTAGGTATAGTTATAGACCAACTCCTTGGTTGTATGTCTGTCAGATTAGAGGGAGCAAGGCTGTGAACTGCAGTGCTTTAAAAGTTAAGTAAAATGTTAAAATGTGGTTGTCTCACCTAGCTACCTTAAGATGAATGCAATAACTGTAAGTTGCTCTGGATAAGAGTGTCTGATAAATGACTAACATGTAAATAAAGAAAGTCCCATACCTTCAGACACTTGGTGGCAGCCACAACGCCCTCGTCATCGTTCACCAGACTGTCGCTGTCGTACTCGCTGCTGATCACCTTTAATAATAACACATACAAATTAAATCACAGCATTTCACTGTACTGTTTACACCTGCAGTATCCTGTGCACGTAACAAATCAACTTTGATGTTGATTTAGCACCTATTCATTACACAGGAATCTCAACATTCTAGGTAGGCAAAAAAAATAACAGACCAAAAAATGTACATCAAGAATTGAATGCAAGTAACTGCGTATTCTGCATAATTCAGTCTTGTCGACTGCGAGCATGATTACTAATCAAATAAAGACTGTAACGTTACCGTGTAGGTGATAAGCTGCTGGAAGGTCTCCATCATACTTCTGATGTGTTCTACACTGTACTGAGACCACAGGCGCGTCAGCTTGGCCTGGGCAGGCAGCGGGAGTTTACTCATGCACTTACAGAACAGGGGCATAGCCATCTCCAGGTACTCTGGGCTGTGGAGGTTGCTGTTCTCCATCACGATGATGAAGATGTTTAGGTAGTCTGGGTTGGTGTCGTAGACGTCTAGATAGGTTAGATCCAGCTCTACGTTGGGGGTCAGGTAGACCAGCGCGTTGAGGAAGGCTGCTTCCATCTTCTCGTTGGAGAGGAGTCTGTCGTACACTCTCCTGACAGCTTCTATGTCCACTGAGACCTCTACAGGACCCAGTGTGTTCTCCGTCGCTCCCGTCGCTCCCTCCATGGACGCCGAGGCCTCGGATTCCTCTGATTCCTGCTCCATGGCGCTGGTTCTCTCCTTGTCGTCCTCGTCCTTGTCCTCATCTTTGGCCTGGTGGGTCTTGCGCTGCTCCTTGGTGTTGGGGTGTTGTTCCTTGTCTTTCCTGAAGCTCTGCACCAGACCCTCTGCGCTGGAGAAGATCCTCCCGATGACTCGGATCAGAGGAGAGTAGTCCTTCTTCCCCTCACAGATACTCAGGATCTCATACACCTTCTCCTCGGTCAGGTAATGCACCTCTGGACACAGAAAGATCACAGAGAAAAATAATGAGCAACCGTTTCAATCTAAAATGAATGAATATTGAATAGCATGAATGGAGAAAAAAGGTGTTTGTGTGTCCACATCCCGAATGGCCCCCTATCCCCTATATAGTGCACTACTTTTGACCAGAGCCCTATACAATGCATTCGGAAAGTATTCAGACCCCTTGACTTTTTCCACATTTTGTTGTGTTAAAGCCTTACTCTGAAATTGATTAAATTGTTCCCCCCCCCCTCATCAATCTACACACAATATCCTATAATGACAAAGCAAAAACAGGTTAAGACATTTTTGCAAAAGTATTAAAAATACAAAAGTTAAATGACATTTACATAAGTATTCAGACTCTTTACTCAGTACTTTGTTGAAGCACCTTTGGCAGCGATTACAGCCTCGAGTCTTCTTGGGTATGACGCTACAAGCTTGGCACACCTGTATTTGGGGAGTTTCTCCCATTCTTCTCTGCAGATCCTCCCAAGCTCTGTCAGGTTGGATGGGGAGTGTCGCTGCACAGATATTTTCAGGTCTCTCCAGAGATGTTCGATTAGGTTCAAGTCCGGGCTCTGGCTGGGCCACTCAAGGACATTGAGACTTGTCCCGAAGCCACTCCTGCGTTGTCTTGGCTGTGTGCTTAGGGTCATTGTCCTGTTGAAAGGTGAACCTTCGCCTCAGTCTGAGATCGTAGGGATGGTATTGGCCAGGTGATTAGCGGTGCCTGTTTTCCTCCAGACGTGACGCTTGGCATTCAGGCCAAAGAGGTCAATCTTGGTTTCATCAGACCAGATAATCTTGTTTCTCATGGTCTGAGAGTCCTTTAGGTGCCTTTTGGCAAACTCCAAGCGGGCTGTCATGTGCCTTTTACTGAGGAGTGGCTTCCGTCTGGCCACTCTCCAATAAAGGCCTGATTGGTGGAGTGCTGCAGAGATGGTTGTCCTTCTGGAAGGTTCTCCCATCGCTACAGAGGAACTCTGGAGCTCTATCAAAGTGACCATCGGGTTCTTGTGGACCTTCAATGCTGCAGACATTTTTCGGTACCCTTCCCCAGATCTGTGCCTCAACACAATACTGTCTCTGAGCCCAAGGATAATTCTTTCGACCTCATGGCTTGGTTTTTGCTCTGACATGTACTGTCAACAGTGGGACCTTATATAGACAGGTGTGTGCCTTTCCAAATCATGTCCAATCAATTGAATTTACCACAGGAGGACTCCAATCAAGTTGTAGAAACATCTCAAGGATGATCAATGGAAACAGGACGCACCTGAGCTCAATTTCTAGTCTCATAGCAAAAGGTCTGAATACTTATATAAATAAGGTTTCGGTTTATTTTTTATAAATTTGCCAAAATTTCAAAAAATCTGTTTTCGCTTTGTCATTATGGAGTATTTTGTGTAGATTGATAAGGCAAACAAATTATTTAATCCATTTTAGAATAAGGCTGTAACGTAACAAAATGTGGAAAAAGCCAAGGGGTCTGAATACTTTCCGAATGCACTGTGCATTTCAATCATATTGAAAACAGTTTCATGTTTATTCAATTGAGTTCTATTTAGCTAATTGTAGGCTTAGGCCTACTGTCAAATTTGTCTCAATATTTTTCCATGATGCGTAACAACAAGTGCGCAATGATCTTGATTTAGTGCATTATTATAGGGTAAAAGCATTAGAATAAGCTGCCTCAATCTTTTCAGCCGTAGAGGTGGTAATATCTTTCTAGGTGCTGATCCGTTGTCAGTATTGTGAAATAACTCTAATGTTAAGGTAAGATTAGAATGGAGAAAGCTGATCTGAGATCAGCGCTGCCTTTCTTTCCATCCTATCAGTATGGACACTACGCCTCAACGACACACCAGGTGAACCTTCTCTCTGTGTGCCGTTGTAGAGTTAAAACACTCGTAGGCCTGAGTTCCATCGCTATCGGGAAACCGTGCTCAGGGCCCTGGTCTAAAGTAGTGCTCTATATAGGGAATAGGGTGCAATTCTCTGGTCTAAAGTAGTGCACTATATAGGGAATAGGGTGCCATTCTCTGGTCTAAAGTAGTGCACTATATAGGGAATAGGGTGCCATTCTCTGGTCTAAAGTAGTGCACTATTATAGGGAATAGGGTGCCATTCTCTGGTCTAAAGTAGTGCACTATTATAGGGAATAGGGTGCCATTCTCTGGTCTAAAGTAGTGCACTATTATAGGGAATAGGGTGCCATTCTCTGGTCTAAAGTAGTGCACTATATAGGGAATAGGGTGTCATTCTCTGGTCTAAAGTAGTGCACTATATAGGGAATAGGGTGCCATTCTCTGGTCTAAAGTAGTGCACTATATAGGGAATAGGGTGCCATTCTCTGGTCTAAAGTAGTGCACTATATAGGGAATAGGGTGCCATTCTCTGGTCTAAAGTAGTGCACTATATAGGGAATAGGGTGCCATTCTCTGGTCTAAAGTAGTGCACTATATAGGGAATAGGGTGCCATTCTCTGGTCTAAAGTAGTGCACTATATAGGGAATAGGGTGCCATTCTCTGGTCTAAAGTAGTGCACTATTATAGGGAATAGGGTGCCATTCTCTGGTCTAAAGTAGTGCACTATATAGGGAATAGGGTGCCATTCTCTGGTCTAAAGTAGTGCACTATTATAGGGAATAGGGTGCCATTCTCTGGTCTAAAGTAGTGCACTATTATAGGGAATAGGGTGCCATTCTCTGGTCTAAAGTAGTGCACTATATAGGGAATAGGGTGCCATTCTCTGGTCTAAAGTAGTGCACTATATAGGGAATAGGGTGCCATTCTCTGGTCTAAAGTAGTGCACTATTATAGGGAATAGGGTGCCATTCTCTGGTCTAAAGTAGTGCACTATATAGGGAATAGGGTGCCATTCTCTGGTCTAAAGTAGTGCACTATATAGGGAATAGGGTGCCATTCTCTGGTCTAAAGTAGTGCACTATATAGGGAATAGGGTGCCATTCTCTGGTCTAAAGTAGTGCACTATTATAGGGAATAGGGTGCCATTCTCTGGTCTAAAGTAGTGCACTATTATAGGGAATAGGGTGCCATTCTCTGGTCTAAAGTAGTGCACTATATAGGGAATAGGGTGCCATTCTCTGGTCTAAAGTAGTGCACTATTATAGGGAATAGGGTGCCATTCTCTGGTCTAAAGTAGTGCACTATTATAGGGAATAGGGTGCCATTCTCTGGTCTAAAGTAGTGCACTATATAGGGAATAGGGTGCCATTCTCTGGTCTAAAGTAGTGCACTATATAGGGAATAGGGTGCCATTCTCTGGTCTAAAGTAGTGCACTATTATAGGGAATAGGGTGCCATTCTCTGGTCTAAAGTAGTGCACTATATAGGGAATAGGGTGCCATTCTCTGGTCTAAAGTAGTGCACTATATAGGGAATAGGGTGCCATTCTCTGGTCTAAAGTAGTGCACTATATAGGGAATAGGGTGCCATTCTCTGGTCTAAAGTAGTGCACTATATAGGGAATAGGGTGCCATTCTCTGGTCTAAAGTAGTGCACTATATAGGGAATAGGGTGCCATTCTCTGGTCTAAAGTAGTGCACTATATAGGGAATAGGGTGCCATTCTCTGGTCTAAAGTAGTGCACTATATAGGGAATAGGGTGCCATTCTCTGGTCTAAAGTAGTGCACTATATAGGGAATAGGGTGCCATTCTCTGGTCTAAAGTAGTGCACTATATAGGTAATAGGGTGCCATTCTCTGGTCTAAAGTAGTGCACTATGTAGGGAATAGGGTGCCATTCTCTGGTCTAAAGTAGTGCACTATATAGGGAATAGGGTGCCATTCTCTGGTCTAAAGTAGTGCACTATATAGGGAATAGGGTGCCATTTTCTGGTCTAAAGTAGTGCACTATATAGGCAATAGGGTGCCATTCTCTGGTCTAAAGTAGTGCACTATATAGGGAATAGGGTGCCATTCTGTGGTCTAAAGTAGTGCACTATATAGGGAATAGGGTGCCATTCTCTGGTCTAAAGTAGTGCACTATATAGGGAATAGGGTGCCATTCTCTGGTCTAAAGTAGTGCACTATATAGGGAATAGGGTGCCATTCTCTGGTCTAAAGTAGTGCACTATATAGGGAATAGAGTACCATTCTCTGGTCTAAAGTAGTGCACTATATAGGGAATAGGGTGCCATTCTCTGGTCTAAAGTAGTGCACTATATAGGGAATAGGGTGCCATTTTCTGGTCTAAAGTAGTGCACTATATAGGCAATAGGGTGCCATTCTCTGGTCTAAAGTAGTGCACTATATAGGGAATAGGGTGCCATTCTCTGGTCTAAAGTAGTGCACTATTATAGGGAATAGGGTGCCATTCTCTGGTCTAAAGTAGTGCACTATATAGGCAATAGGGTGCCATTCTCTGGTCTAAAGTAGTGCACTATATAGGGAATAGGGTGCCATTCTCTGGTCTAATGTAGTGCACTATATAGGGAATAGGGTGCCATTCTCTGGTCTAATGTAGTGCACTATATAGGGAATAGGGTTCCAATTGGGACGCAGGAAGTGTGTATTTATGTGAAAAGTGTTTACCTCTGAAGTCTTCCCTAGGGGGAAACAGGCGGTCTTTGTGGTCTGTCATCTTCCCGGGGCGGTCGCCCAATAAGGCAGGTTGTGTCTCTTTGGCACTGTTGTTGTCAGGGAAGGCAGCGGAGGGGTGAGCAGCGGAGGGGTGAGCAGCGGAGGGGTGAGCAGCGGAGGGGTGAGGGTCACACAGTTTGGTGCCCATTTTCCACAGCTCCAGGGCTCTGATAGCCGCTGTGTTGTGATCCAGCGGTTGAAAACCAAGACACGAAGCACAGAACTCGTTGGTGCAGGCCCCATTTCCACAGCCCTCTGTTAACTGGCGAAAGTACCGCTCAATTAGATGCTTTGCAGCCGCTCTCTTCCTGTACCGGACATTCAAACAGGAAGTGACAAGGTTTTAGTACGACAACCACCGAAAAGGAAGCTTGCTCATCACAGAACTAACATATGGGTCGTCATTTCAGCAAGCCATGACACCCACGTATCAGATTGTCCTGAAATTGTTTCTGTAGTTAGAAACAGATAAGATTAACATTCCTGCAACATTATTTTGTTGAAATATAATTTGATCTCTGAGAAATTAAGCTAATTGACTGCACCCAAATTAATAGGATTCATATAATATTCAATAAATATAAATTTAGTAACTAACATCCGATTTGGACCAAACTTTTTTCTAACAATGTGCAAGACATGAAGAATCTAAAGAAATGGTCAAAAGCCAATTTATAATGAATCCTATAAATTAAAATAGCCAATTTGGGTGCAATCAATTAGCTCAATTTCTCAGAGATCAACTTACATTTCAACAAAACAATGCTGCAGGAATGCTAATCTGATCTGTTTCTAACAATTCCAGACCAATCTGACCTGATGGGTGTCAACGTCCTCCTGCTTTATGAGGGGGAACGACCCCCATTACAGATACAAGGATACATTATGTTTACAATTTTGTTTTTAAAAAAAAAAGCACAAAAAACAATCAAAACAGTAAGAATAAACTTGCAATGCAACAACTATGAAAGTACTAATCATAAGTTAAAAATCAGAGCGCTGCATGCATTTGGACTAAAATGTAGAAGGTCTATGATTTACCTCCAATGTTGCCAATTGGTCAATGCCAAAAGTGATGACATGTAAAAAAATAAAAAATTAACTGACTGAATCAGCATGATGTCATATCATATCAAAGCAGAATGGAGATATCTAGCCTTACATGTTCAGTCCAAATAGGAATAAAGGGAATCATTGTGGCTCCGTGGTTAATATTGTATTAGCAGTAGTATTATTCCTGTACCTGGCACTTACATTCGGCTTGTTTTAGCGTCCTCTATGATGTAGGTAATGGTCTGAAACAAGATGGGAGGAGGTTAACAAACTAACCTTTGATTTAAAATGTTTATATGAAGCTTCTGAAGGACTGTCAAAATAAAAGTTCATAACTAGGCCAACTCTGTTTGAGTAATACAGTTGGAAGTCGGAAGTTTACATACACTTTGGTTGGAGTCATTAAAACTTGTTTTTCAATCACTCCACAAATTTCTTGTTAACAAACTATAGTTTTGGCAAGTTGGTTACGACATCTACTTTGTGCATGACACAAGTCATTTTTCCAACAATTGTTTACAGACAGATTATTTCACTTATAATTCACTGTATCACAATTCCAGTGGGTCAGAAGTTGACTGTGCCAGAAAATGATGTCATGGCTTTAGATGTTTCTGATAGGCGAATTGACATCATTTGAGTCAATTGGAGGTGTACCTGTGGATGTATTTCAAGGCCTACCTTCAAACTCAGTGCCTCTTTGCTTGACATCATGGGAAAATCAAAAGAAATCAGACCTCAGAAAAAAGGGGAAACCTTCACAAGTCGGGTCATCCTTGGGAGCAATTTCCAAACGCCTGAAGGTACCACGTTCATTTGTACAAACAATAGTACGCAAGTATAAACACCATGGGACCTACGCAGCCGTCATACCGCTCAGGAAGGAGACGGGTTCTGTCTCCTAGAGATGAACGTACTCTGGTGCGAAAAGTGCAAATCAATCCCAGAACAACAGCAAAGGACCTTGTGAAGATGCTGGAGGAAACAGGTACAAAAGTATCTATATCCACAGTAAAACGAGTCCTATATCGACATAACCTGAAAGGCCGCTCAGCAAGGAAGAAGCCACTGCTCCAAAACCGCCATAAAAAAGCCAGACTACGGTTTGCAACTGCACATGGGGACAAAGATTGTACTTTTTGGAGAAATGTCCTCTGGTCTGATGAAACAAAAATAGAAATGTTTGGCCATAATGACCATCGTTATGTTTGGAGGAAAAAGGGGGCACTTGCAAGCCGAAGAACACCATCCCAACCGTGAAGCACGGGGGTGGCAGCATCATGCTGTGGGGGTGCTTTGCTGCAGGAGGGACTGGTGCACTTCACAAAATAGATGGCATCATGAGGAAGGAAAATTATGTGGATATATTGAAGCAACATCTCAAGACATCAGTCAGGAAGTTAAAGCTTGGTTACAAATGGGTCTTCCAAATGGACAATGACCCCAAGCATACTTCCAAAGTTGTGGCAAAATGGGTTAAGGACAACAAAGTCAAGGTATTGGAGTGGCCATCACAAAGCCCTGACCTCAATTCTATAGAAAATGTGTGGGCAGAACTGAAAAAGCGTGTGCGAGCAAGGAGGCCTACAAACCTGACTCAGTTACACCAGCTCTGTCAGGAGGAATGGGCCAAAATTCACCCAACTTATTGTGGGAAGCTTGTGGAAGGCTACCCGAAACGTTTGACCCAAGTTAAACAATTTAAAGGCAATGCTACCAAATACTAATTGAGTGTATGTAAACTTCTGACCCACTGGGAATGTGATGAAAGAAATAAAAGCTGAAATAAATCATTCTCTCTAATATTATTCTGACATTTCACATTCTTAAAATAAAGTGGTGATCCTAACTGACCTAAGATTACTGCTGTCTTCGACATAGTTAGTCACTCAGAATATGGCTACTGCTGCCTTCGACATAGTTAGTCACTCAGAATATGGCTACTGCTGCCTTCGACATAGTTAGTCACTCAGAATATGGCTACTGCTGCCTTCGACATAGTTAGTCACTCAGAATATGGCTACTGCTGCCTTCGACATAGTTAGTCACTCAGAATATGGCTACTGCTGCCTTCGACATAGTTAGTCACTCAGAATATGGCTACTGCTGCCTTCGACATAGTTAGTCACTCAGAATATGGCTACTGCTGCCTTCGACATAGTTAGTCACTCAGAATATGGCTACTGCTGTCTCGAGCTACAACACACCATGTCAACAAGCTCCTTCCATTTGTTGCTACATTGTTACATTTCGGAATCAGCTGGCTCCACTGATGTCATGTTGCAACAATGTTGCCACACACCAGCTGGTCAGACAGACTGTGTGACTGTCACCACGGCAGCTGCAAGGGCAGCAAGAGGAGGAGACCCTAGCCAGAAGATACCGCCCCTGCCGTTACGCTTGTTTACATTGAGCTGGGAACGCAATCATATTTACATTAAGACACCGTGGAGCCGGTGTGAGATACGGGTCAGAAAATGTACCTCAATGCAGGGATGGGATATGTCCTCAATTTGACCTTTATCCACACTGCTCCGTCGAGAAGATTGAAATACTGCCAGTGTTCCCAGAAGACTGTCCTTTCTCTTCATGCTAGCTAGCAGTAGCCACCGCAGCCAATTAGGAATGGCAGTGTCAGCCAATCAGCTCCTTCATTGTCAACGTGACGTACCATTCCATGATGGTTGCTGTGGCTACTGCAGTGTTTTAGATTTAGTCTAGTCTTAGTCATTTAGGCTAAAATATAACTAAGTCTTAGTCACATTTTAGTCAATTGAATAATGATTTAGTGTAGTTATTGTCAAAATTACAAAAACAGTGGGCCATTTTAGTCAACTAACTGCCCTTTCATTTTAGTCACATCACATGTGTAGTGCCTCATTAACCTATAGTAAACATACATCACTGACTTCCATGCATAGCCTTGTCCTACCAACAGATTGTTCTGCATTACATCCTATTGTCCTACCAACAGATTGTTCTGCATTACATCCTATTGTCCTACCAACAGATTGTTCTGCATTACATCCTATTGTCCTACCAACAGATTGGTCTGCATTACATCCTATTGTCCTACCAACAGATTGTTCTGCATTACATCCTATTGTCCTACCAACAGATTGTTCTGCATTACATCCTATTGTCCTACCAACAGATTGTTCTGCATTACATCATATTGTCCTACCAACAGATTGTTCTGCATTACATCCTATTGTCCTACCAACAGATAGTTCTGCATAACATCCTATTGTCCTACCAACAGATTGTTCTGCATTACATCCTATTGTCCTACCAACAGATTGGTCTGCATTACATCCTATTGTCCTACCAACAGATTGTTCTGCATTACATCCTATTGTCCTACCAACAGATTGTTCTGCATTACATCCTATTGTCCTACCAACAGATTGTTCTGCATTACATCCTATTGTCCTACCAACAGATTGTTCTGCATTACATCCTATTGTCCTACCAACAGATTGGTCTGCATTACATCCTATTGTCCTACCAACAGATTGTTCTGCATAACATCCTATTGTCCTACCAACAGATTGTTCTGCATTACATCCTATTGTCCTACCAACAGATTGGTCTGCATTACATCCTATTGTCCTACCAACAGATTGGTCTGCATTACATCCTATTGTCCTACCAACAGATTGGTCTGCATTACATCCTATTGTCCTACCAACAGATTGTTCTGCATAACATCCTATTGTCCTACCAACAGATTGGTCTGCATTACATCCTATTGTCCTACCAACAGATTGGTCTGCATTACATCCTATTGTCCTACCAACAGATTGGTCTGCATTACATCCTATTGTCCTACCAACAGATTGTTCTGCATAACATCCTATTGTCCTACCAACAGACAAACATATAGAAGAAGAATATTATATAAAGAATTATCTGGCCATGTAAATTCCTAATTTCAGCCTACATAGATATTACGGGGGGGGCAGTTGGACCAGTGCACTTGGACCAGTACTCGAGTCCGAGTCACCAATTGATGAGTCACGAGTCCAGTCACGATTCCCTATGGCTGAAGTCTGAATCCCAGTTCTCGAGCAATGGTCCAGGTCTGAGTCACTGGGTCCCTATTAACTCAAAATAAATGTATTAACCCAGTCAGATGTAGTGTAGTGACAAGAGGAGCCATATCTCAGACTGAACATCTTAATATTTTTATTGGCCAGTCTGAGGTATGGCTTTTTCTTTGCAACTCTGCCTAGAAGGTCAGCATCCCGGAGTCGACTCTTCACTGTTGACGTTGAGACTGGGGTTTTGCGGGGTACTATTTAATGAAGCTGCCAGTTGAGGACCTGTGAGGCATCTGTTTCTCAAACTAGACACTAATGTATTTGTCCACTTGCTCAGTTGTGCACCGGGGCCTCCCACTCCTCTTTCTATTCTGGTTAGAGCCTTTGCGCTGTTCTGTGAAGGGAGTAGTACACAGCGTTGTATGAGATCTTCAGTTTCTTGGCAAATGGAATAGCCCTCATTTCTCAGAACAAGAATAGACTGACGAGTTTCAGAATAAAGTTCTTTGTTTCTGGCCATTTTGATCCTGTAATCAATCCCACAATTGCTGATGCTCCAGATACTCAACTAGTCTCAAGAAGGCCAGTTTTATTGCTTCTTTAAAATCAGCACAACAGTTTTCAGCTGTGCTAACATAATTAAAAAAGGGTTTTCTAATGATCAATTAGCCTTTTAAAATGATAAACTTGGATTAGCAAACACAACGTGCCATTGGAACACAGGACTGATGGTTGCTGATAATGGGCCTCTGTACGCCTATGTAGATATTCCATTTAAAGAAATCAGCCGTTTCCAGCTACAATAGCCATTTACAACATTAACAATGTCTACACTGTATTTCTGATCAATTTAATGTTATTTTAATGGACAAAAAAATTTGCTTTTCTTTCAAAAACAAGGACATTTTCTAAGTGACCACAAACTTTTGAACGGTAGTGTATATGCGCCCATCTCAGTGAACTAATCCATTGCGGAGGCCTATACTAAATGACAATTTAAGCTTGATTCGAAAATGTGGTCGGAGGCTCCATATGGAGGATGTGCCTCCGGAGGCTTGCAGAGGCCAAATCAAGCTCCGTACCACATCGCCGTGCGCCTCCCAAATGTTCTAACAATGTGGAGGGCTCTGTAGTATAGCTCCTCATTGACATGATTGGTTGACGGTAGGTGGGGGCGGTACATCCTGTAGAAAACACAAACTCACTTCCTTGACAACAGCTCTGCACTGCTCCGTGAAGAGCAAGAAGTATGAATGCCCTGACTTCTGCTGAGGCCGTATCACCGTAAATGCTGCATGGCCAATGCAGACGTTGGATTGACCATGCAGCGCCTAGATGCACAATGCCCTTCACTCTCCAGAATGCGCTCTCTCTCCCGCCAATTTGTGCACATTCATTGTTTCATAACTTCGTGTGAATTGTTTGCGTTTGATTGTTAGTGTCTTATCAATTCCCCATGACATATATCACCAGTAGTACATTTACCATTAATTCCTATAATTTCTAATCTACAATGTTTGTTTGGTTATGGTACTTTCTGTTAATGCTTTCAATATATTATTATTCCAGTCTTCCTGTTCTCATTGTCGTAGTGGACACGTTGTTTGAGGACCACAACAACCTGCTACACTTGTGAGAAACAAGTTTTGGTTTATTTCATTCCATTTACAAGTTTTGTCAATTTAGTCATTGTCTTTTGTTTGTAGCGCTCCTGTCAATGTTGAGTAAAGGACGCGCACCTGATTACGCATAGAAGTAGGCCTACAGGCTACCTGGCCTGCGCTCAAATGTAGCCATATACAGTGGGGGGAAAAAGTATTTAGTCAGCCACCAATTGTGCATGTTATCCCACTTAAAAAGATTAGAGAGGCCTGTAATTTTCATCATAGGTACACGTCAACTATGACAGACAAATTGAGAAAAAGAAATCCAGAAAAATCACATTGTAGGATTTTTAATGAATTTATTTGCAAATTATGGTGGAAAATAAGTATTTGGTCACCTACAAACAAGCAAGATTTCTGGCTCTCACAGACCTGTAACTTCTTCTTTAAGAGGCTCCTCTGTCCTCCACTCGTTACCTGTATTAATGGCACCTGTTTGAACTTGTTATCAGTATAAAAGACACCTGTCCACAACCTCAAACAGTCACACTCCAAACTCCACTATGGCCAAGACCAAAGAGCTGTCAAAGGACACCAGAAACAAAATTGTAGACCTGCACCAGGCTGGGAAGACTGAATCTGCAATAGGTAAGCAGCTTGGTTTGAAGAAATCAACTGTGGGAGCAATTATTAGGAAATGGAAGACATACAAGACCACTGATAATCTCCCTCGATCTGGGGCTCCACGCAAGATCTCACCCCGTGGGGTCAAAATGATCACAAAGTCGCTCTGGATAAGAGCGTCTGCTAAATGACGTAAATGTAAATGTAATCACAAGAACGGTGAGCAAAAATCCCAGAACCACACGGGGGGACCTAGTGAATGACCTGCAGAGAGCTGGGACCAAAGTAACAAAGCCTACCATCAGTAACACACTACGCCGCCAGGGACTCAAATCCTGCAGTGCCAGACGTGTCCCCCTGCTTAAGCCAGTACATGTCCAGGCCCGTCTGAAGTTTGCTAGAGTGCATTTGGATGATCCAGAAGAGGATTGGGAGAATATCATATGGTCAGATGAAACCAAAATAGAACTTTTTGGTAAAAACTCAACTCGTCGTGTTTGGAGGACAAAGAATGCTGAGTTGCATCCAAAGAACACCATACCTACTGTGAAGCATGGGGGTGGAAACATCATGCTTTGGGGCTGTTTTTCTGCAAAGGGACCAGGATGACTGATCCGTGTAAAGGAAAGAATGAATGGGGCCATGTATCGTGAGATTTTGAGTGAAAACCTCCTTCCATCAGCAAGGGCATTGAAGATGAAACGTGGCTGGGTCTTTCAGCATGACAATGATCCCAAACACACCGCCCGGGCAACGAAGGAGTGGCTTCGTAAGAAGCATTTCAAGGTCCTGGAGTGGCCTAGCCAGTCTCCAGATCTCAACCCCATAGAAAATCTTTGGAGGGAGTTGAAAGTCTGTGTTGCCCAGCGACAGCCCCAAAACATCACTGCTCTAGAGGAGATCTGCATGGAGGAATGGGCCAAAATACCAGCAACAGTGTGTGAAAACCTTGTGAAGACTTACAGAAAACGTTTGACCTGTGTCATTGCCAACAAAGGGTATATAACAAAGTATTGAGAAACTTTTGTTATTGACCAAATACTTATTTTCCACCATAATTTGCAAATAAATTCATTAAAAATCCTACAATGTAATTTTCTTGTTTTTTTTTCTCATTTTGTCTGTCATAGTTGACGTGTACCTATGATGAAAATTACAGGCCTCTCTCATCTTTTTAAGTGGGAGAACTTGCACAATTGGTGGCTGACTAAATACTTTTTTTCCCCACTGTATACTACGGAGCCCTCCACATTGTTACAACATTTGGGAGGCGCACGGCGATGTGGTACGGAGCTCGATTTGGCCTCTGCAAGCCTCCGGAGGCACCGCAATTACATCACACCCTCCGTACGTTACTGACCACATTGCCAGTTCAAGCATAAAATCGGCTTTCTGTAAACAAGCGTAACGGTCAGTTTTTTCTTGCAAAGTGATACCCAAGACAGAAGCTTAGCGCTCTATCTGCAGTTATTGACATAGCCTTGTTCTGTTCCTCTACCACCAAGCCATGACTGCTAAATAGTTAGTTAAATAGTTGACCCTTGTTGCACTAAATCTTTTGACTCATCACATACGCTGCTGCTACTGTTCACTGTCCGTCACTTTGTTCCTAGCAATATGTATGTACACTACATGACCAAAAGTATGTGGACACCAGCTTGTCGAACATATCATTCCAAAATGGAGTTGGTCCCCCCCCCTTTAAAATGGAGTTGGTCCCCCCTTTGCTGCTATAACAGCCTCCACTCTTCTGGGAAGGCTTTCCACTATTAAGTGGAACATTGCTGCGGGGACTTGCTTCCATTCAGCCACAAGAGCATTAGTGAGGTCTGGCACTGATGTTGGGCGATTAGGCCTGGCTCGCAGTCGGCGTTCCAATTCATCCCAAAGGTGTTCGATGGGGTTGAGGTCAGGGCTCTGTGCAGGCCAGTCAAGTTCTTCCAAACTGATCTCGACAAACCATTTCTGTATGGACCTCGCTTTGTGCACAGGGGCATTGTCATGCATGAAACAGGAAAGGGCCTTCCCCAAACTGTTGCCACAAAGTTGGAAGCACAGAATCGTCTAGAATGTCATTGTATGCTGTAGCATTAAGATTTCCCTTCACTGGAACTAAGGGGCCTAGCCCGAACCATGAAAAACAGCCCCAGACCATTATTCTTCCTCCACCAAACTTTACAGTTGGCACTATGCATTCAGGCAGGTACGTTCTCTTGGCATCCGCCAAACCCAGATTAGTCCGTCGGACTGCCAGATGGTGAAGCGTGATTCATCACTCCAGAGAACGTGTTTCCAATGCTCCAGAGTCCAATGGCGGCGAGCTTTACACCACTCCAGCCAACACTTGGCATTGCGGATGGTGATCTTAGGCTTGTGTGCGGCTGCTCGGCCATGGAAACCCATTTCATGAAGATCCCGACGAACAGTTATTGTGCTGACGTTGCTTCCAAAGGCAGTTTGAAACTCGGTAGTGAGTGTTGCAACCGAGGACAGACGATTTTTACACACTACGCGCTTCAGCAATCTGCGGTCCCGTTCTGCGAACTTGTGTGGCCTACCACTTCGCGGCTGAGCTGTTGTTGCTCCTAGACGTTTCCACTTCACAATATCAGCACTTACAGTTGACTGGGGCAGCTCTAGCAGGGCAGAAATGTGACAAATTGACTTGTTGGAAAGGTGGCATCCTATGACGGTGCCACGTTGAAAGTCACTGAGCTCATCAGTAAGGCCATTCTACTGCCAATGTTTGTCTGTGGAGATTGCATGGCTGTGTGCTCGATTTTATACACCTGTCAGCAACGGGTGTGCCTGTAATAGCCGAATCCACTAATTTTAAGGGGTGTCCACATACTTTTGCTTTATAAGGCAGACAGGTATCGAGACATTCAGTTACTGGTCGAATGAACGTTAGATTAGGCAAAACAAGTGACCTAAGCGTCTTTGAGGTATGATCGTCGGTGCCAGGCGTGCAAGATCCAGGATCTCAGAAACAACCTCCCTCCTGGGCTTTTCACGCATGACAGCGTCTAGGGTTTAACGAGAACGGTGAGACAAACAAAAAACATCCAGTCAGCGGCAGTCCTATGGGTGAAAACAGCTCGTTGATGAGAGAGGTCGAAGGAGAATGGCAAGAATCGTGCAAGCTAACAGGTGGGCCACAAACAGACAAATAACGACAGTGGTGTGCAGAACAGCATCTCGGAACGACCGACTCGTCGGTCCTTGTCACGGACGGGCTATTGCAGCAGACGACCACACCGGGTTTCACTCTTATCAGCTAAACACAAGAAGAAGCGGCTCCAGTGGGCACAAGATCACCAACACTGGACAACTGAGGAGTGGAAAAACATTGCCTGCGCAGTCCCCAGACCTCAACCCAATTGAGCTAACTCTGGGATGAGATAGAATGGCCGTCATCCAATCTGCAGTAACAGCGTGATGCCATCACGTCAGCATGGTTCAACATCCCTGTGGAACGTTTCTGACATCTTGTAGAATGCCCCGAAGAATTCACGCTGTTCTGGAGGCAAAGGGTGGTCCGACCCGTTACTAGACGGGTGTACCTAATAAACTGTCTGGTGAGTCTATATAGTACTTCAAATACCCCAATTCATGTTGCTAAGTTCAAATGAATACTAAATAAAAACTGCTCACACCATTCAAAACAACGAGGGGTCGGAACTGTAAAGCCAATTATCTCAGAATCATATTTTTGTAGATAGAACCTTATAGTCCCAAGCGCTTGATATGCCAAAGTGGACAAGTAAAATCGCTGCAAATGTCTATGAGTATTTTGGCGATCTTTAGACATGCTGTTCATGCAAATCACGCCCCCGCTCTTTTGTGACAAGATTGCAGTCCAATAATATCCCCGGTGTTAGATAGATAAGATATTGTATGCTACCGACCTGTGAGTGCTATCCGAGTCATGCAGGGTGGACTGTCTGTCTGTGGCAGAATCAGCTTTCCTTCGACAGTCTTGCTCTCCTGCTTTATAAATGTCCTTTCTATAAAACTATCTTCGGCACTTAGCTACTATTTCCTAATCGAATAGATGTTCTGCGTGCCGAATGATAGGCCTGTTAAACTCCCGGGTCACAAAACACACTCGACCATTTTGTGTCAACACCGAGATGTATCCCGGCATGCAGCGCATGATAACCCTAAAACATCCCGACCGAAGACAGCGCTGTCAGGGTTAGAGGAGATATCAGAGAGAGGAGGACATAGGAATCCTATTGGGCGGTGAATGGAGGACATAGGAATCCCATTGGGCGGTGAATGGAGGAACGGCAGACTCTCGACCAATCGCGTTTACGTTGTCATGTTGCGTCACGCGGTTGCTAAACAAGAAACCTGCCTATTTTCCTCTGAAGTACATAATGTCACTATTCCAAAGCGATATGATATCTTGGAAAATATTTATAATGTGGTACTTCTTGTTCACGAAATTCATGCTTACGTTGGGTTTTTGATCTAGCGCCTAATTGACTCCCATTCACTCCTTGAAGTACTGCTTTCCTTGTCCCCAATTCGCCCAGAATGCATGGGCAATGTACACAACACATTACGACGCATTGGCAACGTACACAATGCATTACGACGCATGGGCAATGTACACAACACATTACGACGCATTGGCAACGTACACAATGCATTACGACGCATGGGCAACGTACACAATGCATTACGACGCATGGGCAACGTACACAATGCATTACGACGCATGGGCAACGTACACAATGCATTACGATGCATGGGCAACGTACACAATGCATTACGACGCATGGGCAACGTACACAATGCATTACGACGCATGGGCAACGTACACAATGCATTACGATGCATGGGCATTAATACGATTCCAATGGAATTTCCCATCTCCTCAAAAGTATATCTGGGTTAGCATTTAGGCTTTGAACACACCCACTGTGTTTAAGCGCAAAATAGTATGCAGCATCATCTTATGTGTGCAACAAAAGTTCAACATTCACCTTCTGGTACCATTTCTGTCAACCCGTTAACGCATACAGTTTGACGCATACGTTCGATAAATCCAACGTATGCACCACCCAGAATGCACTGCAACTGCCTAAGCAACGCAATGCTGGAAACGCAGCGACCTTTGGAAATGAATGTACTTCTGGTATCTCAAAACGCAAACCCTGTCGGTGAGTTCGAAGCGTTAGGGACGTCCGGAGGATTCCGTTTAGCACAGACCGATTCCCCGGAGGATTCCAATTAGCACAGACCGATTCCCCGGAGGATTCCGTTTAGCACAGACCGATTCCCCAAACCCCCCCAAAACAATTATGTCACATCACGATGACACAGTAGATTGTATTTTTGATTATATTTAACAAAACGTTTTAAAATATTTAATTTGGAATAACTGAACGAAATAAAGAAATATATTTTTGTGCACCTTCTTATCTTTGTAAGAAAATATGTGAGAAAGCTAAAACAAAAACATAAATAAAATCCTAAATAAAATGCAATAGAGACTAAATAGATCTCCAAATCAAAATAATAGCATCCTTTTGATTTAATATTCAAAATATTCACAATTCTATCTGATGACAATACTGCATTTATTCAGTAGATGGCAGTGGTTCTTAGAGTCATGAGCAGCAGTACATCAGAGTCTGAGTAGAATATAATATAATAGAAGAGAAGAACAGAACAGAATAGAATGGAAATGTGTAATAGAATATAGTAGAATAGAATAGAACATAAGGGTATAATGTGTATAGTAGATTTGTCAATTGGGTTTCAGTGTGGATAGTGTTGTAACAGATCAGCTGAGATGGTGGGCATTGGTCTCTGTATATCTGACTGTGTATCTGCCTCATTCTCAGATGAGCTGAACTCCAGAGGATGGCTTACAGCTGAACTACAGAGGATGGCTTACAGCTGAACTACAGAGGATGGCTTACAGCTGAACTACAGAGGATGGCTTACAGCTGAACTCCAGAGGATGGCTTACAGCTGAACTACAGAGGATGGCTTACAGCTGAACTCCAGAGGATGGCTTACAGCTGAACTCCAGAGGATGGCTTACAGCTGAACTACAGAGGATGGCTTACAGCTGAACTACAGAGGATGGCTTACAGCTGAACTCCAGAGGATGGCTTACAGCTGAACTACAGAGGATGGCTTACAGCTGAACTACAGAGGATGGCTTACAGCTGAACTCCAGAGGATGGCTTACAGCTGAACTACAGAGGATGGCTTACAGCTGAACTACAGAGGATGGCTTACAGCTGAACTCCAGAGGATGGCTTACAGCTGAACTCCAGAGGATGGCTTACAGCTGAACTACAGAGGATGGCTTACAGCTGAACTCCAGAGGATGGCTTACAGCTGAACTACAGAGGATGGCTTACAGCTGAACTCCAGAGGATGGCTTACAGCTGAACTACAGAGGATGGCTTACAGCTGAACTACAGAGGATGGCTTACAGCTGAACTCCAGAGGATGGCTTACAGCTGAACTCCAGAGGATGGCTTACAGCTGAACTCCAGAGGATGGCTTACAGCTGAACTACAGAGGATGGCTTACAGCTGAACTCCAGAGGATGGCTTACAGCTGAACTACAGAGGATGGCTTACAGCTGAACTACAGAGGATGGCTTACAGCTGAACTCCAGAGGATGGCTTACAGCTGAACTCCAGAGGATGGCTTACAGCTGAACTCCAGAGGATGGCTTACAGCTGAACTCCAGAGGATGGCTTACAGCTGAACTCCAGAGGATGGCTTACAGCTGAACTACAGAGGATGGCTTACAGCTGAACTCCAGAGGATGGCTTACAGCTGAACTACAGAGGATGGCTTACAGCTGAACTACAGAGGATGGCTTACAGCTGAACTACAGAGGATGGCTTACAGCTGAACTACAGAGGATGGCTTACAGCTGAACTCCAGAGGATGGCTTACAGCGGAACTACAGAGGATGGCTTACAGCTGAACTCCAGAGGATGGCTTACAGCTGAACTACAGAGGATGGCTTACAGCTGAACTACAGAGGATGGCTTACAGCTGAACTACAGAGGATGGCTTACAGCTGAACTCCAGAGGATGGCTTACAGCTGAACTACAGAGGGTGTCAGGATGGTCTGTGATAGGAGAGCATGGCTTGCAGCTCGGACAGTGAGGAATCAGGATAATTGCACAAAGGTACAGACACATGCATACGCACTCTACACACACGTACATTTTGTATTGTAGATATGTAGTGGTGTAATACTGTCATATGATGTACTGTTTTATATGTAATGTAAGTGCCTTAATGTGTTTGGATCCCAGGAAGAGTAGATGTTGCCTTGGCAGGAACTAATGGGGATCCATAATAAATACAAATCTCATGAATATAGCTGTAACGCTGTAAAGATGGCAGGTAGACTAGTGGTTAAGAGCATTGGACCAGAAACTGAAAGGTTGCTGGTTCGAATCCCTGAACCAACTAGGTGAAAAATCTGTCAATGTGCCCTTGACCAAGGACATTTGTCCTAGTTGCTCTGGATAAGAGTGTCTACATAAATGTAAGACTTTTAAAAAATCTCTGCCAAACCCAGAGATTCATGAAAATCTTTTAGATGATCATACTCAGTCCTTTCCACATTTCAAACAACCATCATCCACAACGGACAGGAACCAAAGATTGACAGTAACTTGACAATTGATTCATCTGGGCTCCACTATCCATGTCTGGAGGACTGGTTAGGGAACACCATAGACCTATTATATAAACATACCCTTCCTCATCAAACCAGAGAACCTTGGAAGGGATATGGTCAGATGATCTTCGCCTTCCAGGCTTCGCTCACGGTATGTGAGAAGCTTGAGCTTCAGAGGCTATGGTCAAACAGAGGTGTTACAAGGAAAACACAAGGAGTTGGGAGGGGAGTGTTGAGTGATTTTGGAAGTGACTCCAGTAGGCCGTGATGATTACTACTTTAGACACCATGGAAAAATATCAAACCGCAAAATGCATGTTGAAATATGTTACCATTGACCTTTCAGTAAGGGAGTACAGAGCCTAGTTATATTGATCATATGGCCCTTCCATTACACTGCATTAGTTTGAATGACCTTTTCAGTATGAGATTTAACATTGTTTTGAAACACTGAATGATGACGTCTCTGGTCGAGGCTAGGGCTGAAACACTGAATGATGAGGGCTCTGGTCGAGGCTAGGGCTGAAACACTGAATGATGAGGGCTCTGGTCGAGGCTAGGGCTGAAACACTGAAGGATGAGGGCTCTGGTCGAGGCTAGGGCTGAAACACTGAATGATGAGGGCTCTGGTCGAGGCTAGGGCTGAAACACTGAAGGATGAGGGCTCTGGTCGAGGCTAGGGCTGAAACACTGAATGATGAGGGCTATGGTCGAGGCTATGGCTGAAACACTGAATGATGAGGGCTCTGGTCGAGGCTAGGGCTGAAACACTGAATGATGAGGGCTCTGGTCGAGGCTAGGGCTGAAACACTGAATGATGAGGGCTCTGGTCGAGGCTAGGGCTGAAACACTGAATGATGAGGGCTCTGGTCGAGGCTAGGGCTGAAACACTGAATGATGAGGGCTCTGGTCGAGGCTAGGGCTGAAACACTCAAATAAAATAAAATCAAGCTTTATTTATACAGCACATTTCAGACATGTAATGCAACCCAATGTGCTTTACAGGAAAACAACAAATAAAAAACAATGAAAATAAAAGCTGAAATATTTAAATATTTACTACACAACAAACATAAGATAAAATACTAAATAATGGCAAACTGAACGACTAAAAAGCCTCCTGACGAACAGCAAAGCTAAAAAAAAAGATGTGTTTTAAGATCTCTTTTAAATATGTCCCCAGTTTCGGCCCCCCTCAGGTTCTCTGGCAGGCTATTCCAGAGGCTGGGGGCATAGTAACTAAAGGCTGCCTCTCCATGCCTCTTGGTCCTGGGCTTTGGGATAGTTAAAAGGCCAGTGCCAGAGGACCTGAGGGACCTACTGGGTACATAACTTAAAAGCATGTCTGACATGTACTGGGGTGCACAATCGGGGATTGATTTTAAAACCAATAGAATAATCCTAAAACTCACAGGCAGCCAGTGCAGAGACCTTAAAACCGGGGTAACGTGTGCTCTCCGTCAACATTAATTCAGAACCGAAAATAAACCTGATTTCAACGTCCGGAAAATACGTATTTTCACATTTAATTCAGAACCTAAAATGAACCTAACTTCAATGTCTGGAAAATACGTATTTTAAACGTCATTTTGCTTACTGGGTTCAGATTTGTGGTAACACACTGAAACTTGAAGAAGAAAAGGAGAGCCGCACACTCTAGGAGCTCAGATGCAATAATTTAATATCCTAATAACCAACGTTTCGACAGACAAGCTGTCTTCATCAGGCTATTACATTTACATTTTAGTCATTTAGCAGACGCTCTTATCCAGAGCGACTTACAGTTAGCACATACATTATTTTATCGAACCCACAACCCTGGCGTTGCAAACGCCATGCTCTACCAACTGAGCTACATCCCCTGCCGGCCATTCCCTCCCCTACCCTGGACGACGCTGGGCCAATTGTGTGCCGCCCCATGGGTCTCCCGGTCGTGGCCGGCTATGACAGAGCCTGGATTCGAACCAGGATCTCTAGTGGCACAGCTAGCACTGCGATGCAGTGCCTTAGACCACTGCGCCACTCGGGAGACATATAAACACACTGAAACTTAACTTGACACTGTTGATCAGTCAGCGCAAATTTGTATACTAGAACCCCGTCTTTCTAGTGCCTTTTACGGCTTGTTTCTAGCATAAAGCAGAATGATGCATCCTATACATTTATATAATATATAATAATTTATATATAAGCATAATGATGCATCCTATACATTTATATAATATATAATAATTTATATATATGCAGAATGATGCATCCTATACATTTATATAATATATAATAATATATATATAAGCAGAATGATGCATCCTACAGTGAGGGAAAAAAGTATTTGATCCCCTGCTGATTTTGTACGTTTGCCCACTGACAAAGACATGATCAGTCTATAATTTTAATGGTCGTTTTATTTGAACAGTGAGAGACAGAATAACAACAAAATAATCCAGAAAAACGCATGTCAAAAATGTTATAAATTGATTTGCATTTTAATGAGGGAAATAAGTATTTGACCCCTCTGCAAAACATGATTTAGTACTTGGTGGCAAAACCCTTGTTGGCAATCACAGAGGTCAGACGTTTCTTGTAGTTGGCCACCAGGTTTGCACACATCTCAGGAGGGATTTTGTTCCACTCCTCTTTGCAGATCTTCTCCAAGTCATTAATGTTTCAAGCCTGACATTTGGCAACTCAAACCTTCAGCTCCCTCCACAGATTTTCTATGGGATTAAGGTCTGGAGACTGGCTAGGCCACTCCAGGACCTTAATGTGCTTCTTCTTGAGCCACTCCTTTGTTGCCTTGGCCGTGTGTTTTGGGTCATTGTCATGCTGGAATACCCATCCATGACCCATTTTCAATGCCCTGGCTGAGGGAAGGAGGTTCTCACCCAAGATTTGACGGTACATGGCGCCATCCATTGTCCCTTTGATGCGGTGAAGTTGTCCTGTCCCCTTAGCAGAAAAACACCCCCAAAGCATAATGTTTCCACCTCCATGTTTGATGGTGGGGATGGTGTTCTTGGGGTCATAGGCAGCATTCCTCCTCCTCCAAACACGGCGAGTTGAGTTGATGCCAAAGAGCTCGATTTTGGTCTCATCTGACCACAACACTTTCACCCAGTTCTCCTCTGAATCATTCAGATGTTCATTGGCAAACTTCAGACGGGCCTGTATATGTGCTTTCTTGAGCAGGGGGACCTTGCGGGCGCTGCAGGATTTCAGTCCTTCACGGCGTAGTGTGTTACCAATTGTTTTCTTGGTAACTATGGTCCCAGCTGCCTTGAGATCATAGACAAGATCCTCCCGTGTAGTTCTGGGCTGATTCCTCACCATTCTCATGATCATTGGGCCATAGCCTCAGGCTCTGATCAGTCCCTACACCCAAACGAGGGCATTGCGTTCATCCACCTCTGGACTGCTGGCTCCCCTTCCTCTGCGGAAGCATAGTTCCCGCTCAGCCCAGTCAAAACTGTTCGCTGCTCTGGCACCCCAATGGTGGAACAAGCTCCCTCACGACGCCAGGACAGCGGAGTCACTCACCACCTTCCGGAGACATTTGAAACCACACCTCTTATAAAATAATAATAATAATTGTAAAGTGGTTATCCCACTGGCTATAGGGTGAATGCACCAATTTGTAAGTCGCTCTGGATAAGAGCGTCTGCTAAATGACGTAAATGTAAATGTAAATCATTGCAACTCCACGAGGTGAGATCTTGCATGGAGCCCCAGGCCGAGGGAGATTGACAGTTATTTTAACTGTTGTCACCTTTTCAACAAGCTGCTTGGCGATGGTCTTGTAACCCATTCCAGCCTTGTGTAGGTCTACAATTTTGTCCCTGACATCCTTGGAGAGCTCTTTGGTCTTGGCCATGGTGGAGAGTTTGGAATCTGATTGATTGATTGCTTCTGTGGACAGGTGTCTTTTATACAGGTAACAAACTGAGATTAGGAGCACTCCCTTTAAGAGTGTGCTCCTAATCTCAGCTCGTTACCTGTATAAAATACACCTGGGAGCCAGAAATCTTTCTGATTGAGAGGGGGTCAAATACTTATTTCCCTCATTAAAATGCAAATCAATTTATAACATTTTTGACATGTGTTTTTCTAGATTTTGTTGTTGTTATTCTGTCTCTCACTGTTCAAATAAACCTACCATTAAAATTATAGACTGATCATTTCTTTGTCAGTGGGCAAACGTACAAAATCAGCAGGGGATCAAATACTTTTTCCCCTCACTGTATACATTTATATAATATATAATAATTTAAATATAAGCAGAATGATGCATCCTATACATTTATATAATCGGGTTTGGGGGGGCATTAGCCCCCTCCCCCACCCCTAACGGCATGTTGGCAGAGTTGTTGACAAATCCAACACATGGGCTAGTCCAGCATCTAGATGGGAATGTAAATGTAATCATGTAAATACAATCAAGACGGTCAAATGGCAGAGTTGTTAGTCTGGCACTGTTTTTCAGCACGTTTGAATTAAAATGACAAGAAGACAGGAGAAGGAGCATACTGGAATCTATTCTGGATGTTGGAAACGGTTCGTTTTTTCTGATGCTAGCATGCATTTGGACACTGTTTACATGTGCATTTGTTTTCTCAGCTACAGTTTGAGTTGTGTCCTGTCTGACAGGGGTTTTCTCAGCTGCAGTTTGAGTTGTGTCCTGTCTGACATGGGGTTTTCTCAGCTGCAGTTTGAGTTGTGTCCTGTCTGGGTCCTGTCTGACAGGGGGTTTCTCAGCTGCAGTTTGAGTTGTGTCCTGTCTGACATGGGGTTTTCTCAGCTGCAGTTTGAGTTGTGTCCTGTCTGACATGGGGTTTTCTCAGCTGCAGTTTGAGTTGTGTCCTGTCTGACAGTGGTTTTCTCAGCTACAGTTTGAGTTGTGTCCTGTCTGACAGTGAAAAATGACTGTGGTCAAGCTCTTGTGTTATAATGTAGAATAAAACAGTGGCAACCTGTCATTCAGGGCAGGTGGTAAAACAAAATGTAAACAATTTTTAAAATGTTGGCATTAATACGTCACATATCAGTTTGCAAACAATGTAAAAAATTATAATATTGAGTGAATAAAGCCGCATACAAACATGGTCTCGTTTTTGCTTTCTTGAGTAAGGCAGCTCCAAAATGCAGGTGTTTCAGCCCAGCTCAGTGCTTTCTGTGGTGGCGGGGGCAGCCAGTGGAAAATACGGAGCCTAGGGGTTGGTAATGTTATCTAGTTGCGCCGTGATTGGCTCAGTGTTCTGTCACTCATGGGGACACTACGTCACCGCAAAATCTACAGGGAGAGCTGAAAAATTCAAGCCCCTTGGGTGCTGCTGTAGAGTTACATTAGAAGTGCCGATCAAAGAAGGCTGAAGGTCATTGGCCACAGATAAAATGATGTTAATTCCCGCAAAGCAGTCTACACTCCCAACGAGGGGCCCGGAGCCGATACAAACAACGAATAGTTTCGCCGCCCTGGAGCCTGAACTTCCTTCACCTTCGTCGCTGGGGGTGCCTGTGTCTGTGGCCGCTGTGCCTACTCCTTCCCCTACGATTTCGATGTCGACAACCTTCTGTCCCTGCTCTGGATCGAGCCTCTCCGTCTGTCGGAGGCATGTACCATCCTGTGAAGCGTGGGAGTGGGCGGATTTCCTCATCCTTCTCGCCAGCCGTGATTTTGGGCAGCTCCATGGTAAGAAATGTGAACATTCCTGGTGCAAAATCAATGTTCTATCACGGAGCTCGAGTAAATTACATTACTAAGCTGCTCCTGAATGTACTACACCAGGACATGGACATCGATTCTATCGCAGTCCATGTGGGTTTTAATGACATTATGAAGGGCAGCTCTGAACAGTTGAAACTGGATTTCAAAGAGCTGATTGACTCTCTGCTAGACACAAATAAAATACCCATCATATCTGGCCCTGTGCCCTCTCTGAATCGTGGCATTGAACGCTTTAGCTGGATTTTTTTATCTTCACAACTGGCTACGTGATTATTGTAGCTCAATGGGTGTAACTTTGGTTGACAATTTCGATACCTTTTGGAAGCAAAACAAGTTTTATAAGGAGGATGGGATCCACCCAAATAATTTGGGTTCCTGGATCCTTCCACAGTATTATAAGGCTGCGTTGAGACAATGACTTAACAATGACCCAAGCCCAGCTCAGCTAATCCCTACAATTGTGACGCAGAGTTGTCATAATGCTTTAGCAAATGTACATTATACCGGGGGCGTTGGAAGACACAATGTAAGTTACCTAATGTATGTCCCTCTAACTCCCCTGAATGCCTCTGCTGATCCTACAGCTATTGTATACAGTTATCATGTGCCTATGAACCAGAGGGATACTGTTAGCACTGAGCCGGTGTGCCCTAGTAGGAAGTCCACTGTGTGCAGCTCACCCTGCACTAACATAACTAAAATGAGAATATCTACTTCTGCTAAGCTTCCCAGTAAAGCAATGAAAACAAGCAAGCATCCCAGAAAAGTGCTCAAAATAGCCCACGTTAACATATGTAGTTTAAGAAACAAGGTTCACGAAATTAATAATTTGCTATTAACAGATGACATTCATATTCTTACCATCTCTGAAACTAACTTAATAATACCTTTGATGATATAGTGGTAGCAATACAAGGTTATAACATTTACAGAAAATATAGAAATGCCAACGGTAGAGTTGTTGACGTGTATGTTCAGTCATATTCATGTAAAGCTTAGAGAGGATCCCATGTTAAATACTGTTAAAGTAATATGGCTACAGGTTCATCTGCCTCACCTAAAGCCCATTCTGGTGGGAAGCTGCTATAGACCATCAAGTGCTAACAGTCAGTATCTGGATAACGTGTGAAATGCTTGATAATATATGTGATATCAACAGAGAGGAATATTTTCTGGGTGATTTAAATATTGACTGGCTTTCATCAGGCTGCCCACTCAAGAAAAAGCATCAAACTGTAATTAGTGCCTGCAACCTGGTTCAGGTTATCAATTATCCTACCAGGGTAGTTACAAACAGCACAGGAATGAAATCATCAAAAATCATCAAAAATGTATTGATCACATCTTTACTAATGCTGCAGAAATGTGCTTGAAAGCAGTATCCAGATCCATCGGATGTAGTGATCACAATATAGTAGCCATATCTAGGAAAACCAAAGTTCCAAAGGCTGGGCCTAATATAGTGTATAAGAGGTCATACAATACGTTTTGTAGTGATTCCTATGTTGTTGATGTAAATAATATTTGTTGGTCCGTGGTGTGTAATGAGGAGGAACCAGATGCTGCACTTGACACATTTATGAAATGTCTTATTCCAGTTACTGTCTTATTCCAGTTACTAATAAGCATGCACCCATTAAGAAAATGACTGTAAAAACTGTTAAATCCCCATGGATTGATGAGGAATTGAAAAATGGTATGGTTGAGAGCGATGAGGCAAAAGGAATGGCAAATAAGTCTGGTTGTACAACCGATTGGCAAACCTACTGCAAATTGAGAAATAATGTGACTAAACTGAATAAAAAGAAGAAGAAACTACACTATGAAACAAAGATAAATGACATAAAGAATGATAGTAAAAAGCTTTGGAGCACCTTAAATGACATTTTGGGAAAAAAGGCAAACTCAGCTCCATCATTCATTGAATCAATCAGATGGCTCATTCATCAAAAAACCCACTGATATTGCCAACTACTTTAATGATTTTTTCATTGGCAAGATTAGCAAACTTAGGCATGACATGCCAGCAATAGACGCTGACACTACACATCCAAGTATAACTGATGAAATTATGAAAGACAAGCATTGTAATTTTGAGTTCTGTAAAGTGAGTGTGGAAGAGGGGAAAGAAGCCACCAGGGTCTGACAACTTGGATTGAAAATTACTGAGGATAATAGCAGACGATATTGCCACTCCTACAGTGCCTAGCAAAAGTATTCATCCCCCTTGGTGTTTTTCCTATTTTATTGCATTACAACCTGTAATTTAAATGGAATTTTATTTTGATTTCATGTAATGGACATACACAAAATAGTCAAAATGTCTTGTTTAAAAAAATTCTTTAAAAAAATTACGGAAAGGTGAAGCGTGCATATGTATTCACCCCCTTTGCTACGAAGCCCCTAAATAAGATCTGGTGCAACCAATTACCTTCAGAAGTCACATAATTAGTTAAATAAAGTCCACCTGTGTGCAATCTAAGTGTCACATGATCTGTCACATGATCTCAGTATATATACACCTGTTCTGAAAGGCCCCAGAGTCTGCAACACCACTAAGCAAGGGGCATCACCAAGCAAGCGGCACCATGAAGACCAATGAGCTCTCCAAACAGGTCAGAGGCAAAGTTGTGGAGAAGTACAGATCAGGGTTGGGCTATAAAAAAATATCAGAAACTTTGAACATCCGACGGAGCACCATTAAATCCATTATTAAAAAATGGAAAGAATATGGCACCACAACAAACCTGCCAAGAGAGGGCCGCCCACCAAAACTCACGGACCAGGTAAGTAGGGCATTAATCAGAGAGGCAACAAAGAGTCCAAAGGTAACCCTGAAGGAGCTGTAAAGACTCCCCAAACATATGGAAGAAGGTACTCTGGTCAGATGAGACTAAAATTGAGCTTTTTGACCATCAAGGCAAACGCTATGTCTGGCGCAAACCCAACACCTTTCATCACCCCGAGAACAACATCCCCACAGTGAAGCATGGTGGTGGCGGCATCATGCTGTGGGGATGTTTTTCATCGGCAGGGACTGGGAAACTGGTCAGAATTGAAGGAATGATGGATGGCGCTAAATACAGAGAAATTCTTGAGGGAAACCTGTTTCAGTCTTCCAGAGATTTGAGACTGGGACGGAGGTTCACCTTCCAGCAGGACAATGACCCTAAGCATACTGCTAAAGCAACACTTGAGTGGTTTAAGGGGAAACATTTATACGTCTTGGAATGGCCTAGTCAAAGCCCAGACCTCAATCCAATTGAGAATCTGTGGTATGACTTAAAGATTGCTGTACACCAGCGGAACCCATCCAACTTGAAGGAGCTGGAGCAGTTTTGCCTTGAAGAATGGGCAAAAATCCCAGTGGCTAGATGTGCCAAGCTTATAGAGACATACCCCAAGAGACTTGCAGCTGTAATTGCTGCAAAAGGAGGCTCTACAAAGTATTGACTTTGGGGGGTGGGTGAATAGTAACGCACGCTCAAGTTCTGTTTTTATGTCTTATTTCATTATAAAAAATATTTTGCATCTTCAAAGTGGTAGGAATGTTGTGTAAATCAAATGATGCAAACCCCCCATTTTAATTCCAGGTTGTAAGGCAACAAAATAAGAAAAATGCCAATGGGGGTGAATACTTTCGCAAGCCACTGTATTTGCCATCTCTTCAATCTAAGCCTACTAGAAAGTGTGAGCCCTCAGGCCTGGAGGGAAGCAAAAGTCATTCCCCTACCTAAGAATAGTAAAGCCCCCTTTACTGGCTCAAATATCCGACCAATCAGCCTGTTAACAACCCTTTGGAAACTTTTGGGAAAAATGGTGTTTGACCAGATACAATGCTATTTTGCTATTTATTATTGCATTGGTTGCTTTTGCAGAAGTGGTTTAATTGTTGTATTGGTAAACATAGTATTTTGCACGCACACGCTACCACAGTGTTTTCCATAGTGACCTTTATTAAGGTGTTTTATTGTTTTATTGTGCTGCCATGGGCGAGCTTCGAGAATCATCCCAGACAGTTCTTGGAGCTTGCTCATGCCCAGAGTAATTTATGACCCTGTGGCGCCAGGGCAGATCTGATAAGGTCTCAGCCTGGCAGATTCTTACACAAGGCTGGAGAGAGAGGGTGCCAGAAATCTTGACCCTTTGTCAATCTAAGTAATTCGTTTCTCTCTCTCTCTCTCCAAGAGGTGAATGTTTAAGTTTTGTCTTATAGAACCACAACAATAAGATTTCCAAGTCATTAGGATAACCACAATTACAACAATCATATAAACATCTTCAAAGGAAACAGCTGTGTCTGTGACTATCAAGAGTACAGCGATGGGCCTCATCATCATGTTCTGACCAGACAGTACTATAGAGGACAGAACCAAACCAATCAGTTAGAAGTAGACAGGGGGGGAGGGCATTCCCAGCTGACAGTATATAGGGGGGGAGGGCATTCCCAGCTGACAGTATATAGGGGGGGAGGGGGTCACAGCTGACCACTCAGACGGGTGAGGCCATTCCCAGCTGACCACTCAGACGGGGGAGGCCATTCCCAGCTGACCACTCAGACGGGTGAGGGCATTCCCAGCTGACCACTCAGACGGGGGAGGCCATTCACAGCTGACCACTCAGACGGGTGAGGGCATTCACAGCTGACCACTCAGACGGGGGAGGCCATTCACAGCTGACCACTCAGACGGGTGAGGCCATTCACAGCTGACCACTCAGACGGGTGAGGCCATTCCCAGCTGACCACTCAGACGGGTGAGGGCATTCACAGCTGACCACTCAGACGGGTGAGGGCATTCACAGCTGACCACTCAGACGGGGGAGGCCATTCCCAGCTGACAGTATACAGGGGGGGAGGCCATTCCCAGCTGACCACTCAGACGGGTGAGGCCATTCCCAGCTGACCACTCAGACGGGTGAGGGCATTCACAGCTGACCACTCAGACGGGGGAGGCCATTCACAGCTGACCACTCAGACGGGTGAGGCCATTCCCAGCTGACCACTCAGACGGGTGAGGCCATTCCCAGCTGACCACTCAGACGGGTGAGGCCATACCAGACAACCGTTTTTACATGGTCCTTCTAGACGGATTCATTGACGTCCAACTTCCACATTACTGATCCAGTATTGATGGTTAATTTATAAATAGATTAAAATCGTTTTTGCAGCTTCCAACGACTCAAAAACCAAACTTAAAATATATATATATATATATATATATATACACACAGTACCAGTCAAAAGTTTGGACACGCCTACTCATTCAAGGGTTTTTATTTTATTTTTACTATTTTGTAGAATAGTAGTGAAGACATCAAAACTATGAAATAACACATTTGGAATCATGTAATAACATTTACATTTTAGTCATTTAGCAGACGCTCTTATCCAGAGCGACTTACCAAAACAGTGTGAAACAAATCAAAATTTGAGATTCTTCAAATAGCCACCCTTTGCCTTGATGACAGCTTTGCACACTCTTGGCATTCTCTCAACCAGCTTCATGAGGTAGTCACCTGGAATGCATTTCAATTAACAGGTGTGCCTTCTTAATAGTTAATTTGTGGAATTTCTTTCCTTCTTAATGCGTTTGAGCCAATCAGTTGTGTTGTGACAAGGTAGGGTTGGTATACAGAAGATAGCCCTATTTGGTAAAAGACCAAGTCCATATTATGGCAAGAACAGCTCAAATAATTAAAGAGAAACAACAGTCCATCATTACTTTAACACATGAAGGTCAGTCAATACGGAACATTTCAAGAACTTTGAAAGTTTCTTCAAGTGTAGTCGCAAATACCATCAACCACTATGATGAAACTGGCTCTCATGAGGACCACCACAGGAATGGAAGACCCAGAGTTACCTCTGCTGCAGAGGATAAGTTCATTAGAGTTACCAGCCTCAGAAATTGCAGCCCAAATAAATGCTTCACAGAGTTCAAGTCACAGACACATCTCAACATCAACTGTTCAGAGGGGACTGTGTGAATCAGGCGTTCATGGTCAAATTGCTGCAAAGAAACCACAACTAAAGGAAACCAATAAGAAGAAGAGACCTGCTTGGGCCAAGAAACATGAGCAATGGACATTAGACCAGTGGAAATGTGTCCTTTGGTCTGGAGTCCAAATTGGAGATTTTTGGTTCCAACAGCCGTGTCTTTGTGAGACGTGGTGTGGGTGAACGGATGATCTCCGCATGTGTAGTTCCCACCGTAAAGCATGGAGGAGGAGGTGTTATGGTTTGGAGGTGCTTTGCTGGTGATACTGTCTGTGATTTAGGGCGGCAGGTAGCTTAGTGGGTAAGAGCGTTGTGCCAGTAACCGAAAGGTCGCTGGTTCTAATACCCGAGCCGACTAGGTGAAAAATCTGTCGATGTGCCCTTGAGCAAGGCACTTAACCCTAATTGCTCCTGTAAGTCGCTCTGGATAAGAGCGTCTGCTAAATGACCAAAAAATAAATAAAAATAATTTATTTAGAATTCAAGGCACACTTAACCAGCATGGCTACTACAGCATTCTGCAGCGATACGCCATCCCATCTGGTTTGGGCTTAGTGAGAATATCATTTGTTTTTCAACAGGACAATGACCCAAAACACCTCCAGGCTATGTAAGGGCTATTTGATCAAGAAGTGGAGTGATGGAGTGCTGCATCAGATGACCTGACCTCCACAATCCCCCTACCTCAATCCAATTGAGATGGTTTGGGATGAGTCGGACGGCAGAGTGAAGGAAAAGCAGCCAACAAGTGCTCAGCATATGTGGGAACTCCTTCAGGACTGTTGGAAAAGCATTCCAGGTGAAGCTGGTTGAGAGAATGCCAAGAGTGTCATGGGCCTCTCACTCCACCGGGTTACCACCTTAATTGTCTTCCACTCTGCTCACCACTCTCTCTACTCAGCCTAACTAGCTCCACCTGTCCCTGCTCTGCTCTGCTCTAATTACTCTGCCAGCTGCGCTGCATTACCCACTACCTCTCCCAGTATTTAAGGCCCTGTCTTTCAGCTCTCCGGTGTCAGATCGTCTGCAAAGCTCACACCCGGAACCTGTTTGCTCGCGCTTCTGGCTCACCCTGGTTTTGTGACCCCGGACCTGCCTGTTTTTTGGATACTCTTCTGCCTCAGGAGATCCAGACCTGCTTCTGCCATTACGACTCCTGACTACTCTTCAATCCCGGTAACTCTGACCAGCCTTCTGCCTTGCTACTACGTATTTTGGATTTCCCTTGAACTGTACTGCTGCCTTGTTTCATCCGCCCTGTTGTGTCTGTGTCTCCCCCCCCCCAGGACTCCTGGACCACCCACCACCGGCTTCATAGGACGCATCGCTGCCACTGGGGGGGGCACAGACCCAGCACATTGGACGGGATCCCTGTTACCCCTGGAGCCTTCATTCACTCCCTACTTCCCTTTTCCCTTAAGTTTAATAAACTTTCTGGTGTGACGCAATTGTGGTCCTCTGGTCGTCTGTCTGAACCGTGACAGTACGATCTGACCATTATGGACTCAGCGCACACTTTCCCCGACATGGAAACCGATGAGCATGAGCAGCAGTTCCAGCAGCAGCAACAACAACTCGCCATGATCATTCAACTCCTCACCAACCTTACCCCAGCCAGTCTGCCCACCAGCCCTGCCCCCGAGTTACCTGCCCCGGTCATTGCAGCCGCTGCTCCGGAACCCAAGATTGGAAACCCCGAGCGGTTCAACGGCGATTCAACCCAGGTCCGGCCATTCCTGACTAGCTGCCGACTTCAGTTCTCCTTGCAGCCAAGGACCTTCGCCACGGAGGGGGCTAAAGTTGGGTATGCCATCACTCACCTGACGGGCCGAGCTCGACTCTGGGGAACAGCAGAGTTCGAACGTCAAACCCCCGCATGTGCAACCTTCGACCTGTTTGCTGAGGAGATGCTGAAGGTGTTTGACCTGGATTCACCCACCGCAGAGGCGTCTCGTGAACTGTTCAGTATTCGACAAGGCAGACGTACAGTCGCAGACCATTCCATCGACTTCCGAACCCTGGCTAGACGAAGTTCTTGGAACACACCATCGTTGGTGGACGCGTTCTTCCATAGTTTGGCTGACTATATCAAGGACGAGTTGGTCTCCCATGAACTGCCTTCCACTCTTGATGAAGCCATCGCACTGACTGTCAGGATCGACAGAAGGATACAGACCCGTCGTCGTGAGAGGGGGCGCCAAGGTCCACCTACTACCGGCATTCGGAGAGATCCGACTGGGCTCCTGTCATCTACTGCCACTCACCCAGGTCAGCTTGATCAGTCTGAGCCTATGGAGATTGGGCGAGCCTCTCTCACTCCTGCAGAGCGCCAGCGCCGCTTCACCTCAAACCTCTGCCTCTATTGTGGAGGTGATGGACATCGTGTGGTAACCTGCCCTTTAAAGGGCCGAAGCTCACCGGGCATAGGGGGAGTCCGGTTGAGTTCAATGACCATCCAGTCCTCCGACCGCAAACCCCTGCTGCAAGTTCACCTCCGCCTCTCTGACTCAACTCACACCCTGGCTGCTCTGGTGGATTCTGGCGCCGAAGCCAACATAATGGACATCAAGCTGGCACGCCAACTGGGACTGGAGAACCTCCGTTTGACACCTCCTATTCCTGCCCGGGCACTGGACGGACACTTACTCGGATCGGTCACTCATGTCACGGCCCCGGTCTCGATGGGTCTGTCCGGAAACCATCAAGAAACTATCCAGTTTCACCTGCTCCCCTCTCCAGGCCAACCCCTCATCCTGGGTTACCCATGGCTCCGCCGGCACAACCCTCAGCTCGACTGGGTGACCGGGGTGATCAGGGAGTGGGGAGAGGACTGCCACCGAACCTGCCTGCTTGCTGCCGCACTACCCCCTCGGCCAGTACCTACTAACTCCGCTCCTGACCTCTCCAATGTCCCAGAATGCTACCATGGTCTCAGAGAGGTGTTTAACAAAGCAAGAGCCACATCTCTGCCCCCTCACCGACCGTACGACTGTGCCATCGACCTCCTCCCTGGAACAGCTCCTCCAAAGGGTCGTCTTTATTCGTTGTCTGCTCCTGAAAGAAAGTCCATGGAGGACTACATCAATGGCTCTCTGTCCGCAGGATTAATCCGTTCATCTTCATCTCCTGCTGGTGCTGGCTTCTTCTTTGTGGGGAAGAAGGACGGATCTCTTCGCCCCTGCATCGACTACAGGGGACTCAACGACATCACAGTGAAGAACCGTTACCCTCTGCCTCTGCTCACCTCTGCTTTTGAGTTGCTCCAGGGAGCCACTGTTTTTACCAAGTTGGATCTCAGAAACGCTTACCACCTAGTGCGGATCCGGGAGGGAGATGAATGGAAAACCGCATTCAATACACCAACAGGCCACTACGAGTATCTGGTTATGCCTTTTGGCCTCACCAATGCTCCTGCTGTGTTCCAGGCTCTAGTGAATGATGTACTGCGGGACATGTTAAACAAGTTTGTCTTCGTTTACCTGGATGACATCTTAATCTACTCCAGAAACCTGTCTGAACACACCCGCCATGTCCAGCAAGTCCTTCATCGTCTTCTGGAGAATTCCCTCTACGCCAAGGCAGAGAAATGTGAGTTTCACGTCAAGACAGTGGCCTTCCTGGGGTACATAGTGGCAGAGGGAAGTATCCAAATGGATCCTGCCAAAGTATCAGCAGTCACTTCATGGCCAGTTCCGGAGAACAGAAAGAAGCTGCAACAGTTTCTGGGGTTTGCTAACTTCTATAGGAAGTTTATCCGGAACTACAGTACCGTTGCTGCCCCTCTCACTGCTCTAACCAGCACCAAGCAACCCTTCACCTGGACCCCAGCAGCCGACAAAGCCTTCAGTACCCTCAAGGTGAGGTTCACCTCCGCTCCCATCCTCCAGATGCCTGATGTGGACCGGCAATTCATTGTGGAGGTGGACGCCTCGGATGTGGGAGTTGGTGCTGTGATTTCTCAGTGGGCTGCGGAGGATAGGAAGCTCCATCCCTGTGCCTTTTTCTCACGTCGGTTGTCCCCCTCTGAGTGCAATTACGACATAGGGAACCGTGAGCTGCTGGCTGTGAAGCTTGCCTTGGAGGAGTGGCGTCACTGGCTGGAGGGGTCCACCATTCCATTTCTCGTTTGGACCGATCATAAGAACTTGGAGTACATCCGCACGGCCAAACGGTTGAACTCCAGGCAGTCCCGCTGGGCCCTGTTCTTCACCAGGTTTAATTTCACTCTGTCATACCGGCCTGGATCACGCAACACCAAGCCAGACGCCCTCTCCCGTCAATTCCAGAAGGATGACACCCCCTCCAAGGACCCTGTGTCGATTCTGCCAAGTCCCTGCATCGTTGCAGCTCTGACCTGGGCTGTTGAGGAACAGGTGCTGGAGGCTCTCCGTAACCAGCCAGGTCCCAGCACTTGCCCAGCTGACCGCCTTTTTGTCCCCGAAGACCTGAGGTCCCAGGTCGTTCAGTGGGGACATGACTCCCGCCTAGCTTGTCACCCTGGCTCCACCCGCACTTACAACCTGCTCGCCCAGAGGTTCTGGTGGCCCTCTCTGAGGAAGGATGTACGGGAATTCGTCCAAGCCTGCCCCATCTGCAACCAACACAAGTCGTCCTGCCAGCCCCCAGCCGGATTGCTGCAGCCCCTGCCTGTGCCCAGACGTCCCTGGTCTCACATCGCCCTTGACTTTGTCACAGGGCTGCCCCCTTCAAGGGGCATGACCGTCATTCTCACCATCGTTGACCGTTTCAGCAAGATGGCACACTTCATTCCCCTCCCCAAGCTCCCAACCGCCAAGGAGACCGCCCAGGTGGTCCTGGAACACGTCTTCCGGATCCACGGACTGCCAAAGGATGTAGTTTCTGACCGTGGTCCACAATTCTCCTCCGCTTTTTGGAAGGAGTTCTGTCACCTGCTGGGAGCCACAGTCAGTCTGACTTCCGGATTCCATCCCCAATCCAATGGGCAGTCAGAGCGGGCTAATCAGGAGCTCGAGAAGGCACTGCGATGCATGACTTCACGCAACCCCCACTCCTGGTCGCAGCAATTGACATGGGTGGAGTACGCACACAATTCTCTGACCTGCTCTGCCATCGGTATGTCCCCTTTCCAATGTGTTTATGGATACCAGCCTCCTCTATTTGCCAGCCAGGAAGAGGAGGTTACTTGCCCATCTGCACTTGCTTTTGCCCGTCGATGTCGCCGCACCTGGTCACAAGCCCGAGCCACACTCCTCAGATCCGTTGCCAGCTACACTACCGGGGCCAACCGTCGGAGAATTCCTGCTCCCACCTACCATGTTGGTCAAAGGGTGTGGTTGTCATCGAAGAACCTGCCACTCAGGGTGGAGTCGCAGAAGCTGGCACCTCGGTTCATTGGCCCATTCCCTATCATAAGAGTGATTAGCCCAACTGCTGTCCGGCTCCAACTGCCTAATTCCCTGAGGGTGCACCCCACTTTCCATGTGTCTAAGATTAAGCCCATCCATGAGAGTCCGCTGGTCCCTGCTGCGCCTGGTCCTCCTCCTCCACGGCTCGTCGATGGTGGTCTGGTTTACACCGTCCGCCGCCTGCTTCGGTCCAGACGGAGGGGTAGGGGTCTCCAGTACCTCATTGACTGGGAGGGCTATGGACCTGAGGAAAGGACCTGGGTGCCAGCTAGTCGGATTGTGGATAGGACTCTCATCACCGCTTTCCACCAACGGCATCCTGATCAACCTGCAATCCGTAGGGGCCGCCCCAGAGGGGTCCCTAACCGTCCTGCCCGCTCGGCTTCCTGTCCTGTGCCTGATCCTGTCTCGGGACCTGTCCCATCTCCCGACCACGGCCCTCCGGCTTCCTCCGAGGATGAGGACGTTCACTCGGACCGTTCGGAGGAGTTCTAGCCCTCCTCCGGCTCCCCTCCTCCCGCCCGGCGTGGTGTTGCTCTTGGGACTTCTGGGGCCGTCCCTTGGGGGGGGGGTTCTGTCATGGGCCTCTCACTCCACCGGGTTACCACCTTAATTGTCTTCCACTCTGCTCACCACTCTCTCTACTCAGCCTAACTAGCTCCACCTGTCCCTGCTCTGCTCTGCTCTAATTACTCTGCCAGCTGCGCTGCATTACCCACTACCTCTCCCAGTATTTAAGGCCCTGTCTTTCAGCTCTCCGGTGTCAGATCGTCTGCAAAGCTCACACCCGGAACCTGTTTGCTCGCGCTTCTGGCTCACCCTGGTTTTGTGACCCCGGACCTGCCTGTTTTTTGGATACTCTTCTGCCTCAGGAGATCCAGACCTGCTTCTGCCATTACGACTCCTGACTACTCTTCAATCCCGGTAACTCTGACCAGCCTTCTGCCTTGCTACTACGTATTTTGGATTTCCCTTGAACTGTACTGCTGCCTTGTTTCATCCGCCCTGTTGTGTCTGTGTCTCCCCCCCCCCAGGACTCCTGGACCACCCACCACCGGCTTCATAGGACGCATCGCTGCCACTGGGGGGGGCACAGACCCAGCACATTGGACGGGATCCCTGTTACCCCTGGAGCCTTCATTCACTCCCTACTTCCCTTTTCCCTTAAGTTTAATAAACTTTCTGGTGTGACGCAATTGTGGTCCTCTGGTCGTCTGTCTGAACCGTGACAAAGAGTGTGCAAAGCTGTCATCAAGGCAAAGGGTGGCTACTTTGAAGAAGCTAAAATATAAAATATATTTTGATTTGTTTAACACTTTTTTGGTTACTACATGATTCCATATGTGTTATTTCATAGTTTTGATGTCTTCACTATTATTCTACAATGTAGAAAATAGTAAAAATAAAGAAAAACCCTGGAATGAGTAGGTGTGTCCAAACTTTTGACTGGTACTGTATGGTCACAGGTAACCGTGCCGTCTCCACTGACTGTCTTCTCCTAATGCTGGCTGCAACATAGTCATCCACAAGGAGTATCTGTCGAAAGGGAAAGATACATTTTGACACCTCTTGGTGCAGAATCTGACTCAAGCAGATATTGCAGTATCTCGTCACATTCAATCAGCAAACCTGATTGACTGTTATTTTCATGACTTTGAGCCAGCAGTCTCTATGAGTGAGCAGTCTCTTTGAGCCAGCAGTCTCTATGAGTGACCAGATTCCCTCCTCCTTGGAGTCATGCCATACTGTAGCTAAGATTAACTTCTCTTGTCCTTCGGACACTTCCGCAAGCACCGAGGCAGTCTCAGGAAACAAAGCAACAGTACCAATGTACCTTGGCTGCCAGTACCAATGTACCTTGGCTACCAGTACCAATGCCAGCAGCAGTCAGTCCAGCCACACTCAGTAAAAAGGTTAGAGACCTAACAAGTTAAATTGCCCTTGATAACAGCGACAGTAGTTAGTAGTTACTCAGATTGCAACACGTGTAAGGGAATCTCCCAAAACACTCTTCTGATGGTTAACACACATGCCACTAATAAATAGAACCCTCCATTCAGGAGGGATGTTATTAGAAGTCATGAACCATGATCACACCGCGTACGACTGGTTCAGTGCATATAGAGTGCTTCCGTCGTGAGGTTAGCTCCTCCGTGGATAATATAGCTACAGTGGGGAAAAAAAGTATTTAGTCAAATCAAATCAAATTTTATTGGTCACATGCGCCGAATACAACAGGTGCAGACATCACAGTGAAATGCTTACTTACAGCCCTTAACCAACAGTGCATTTATTTTTAACAAAAAAAGTAAAAAATAAAACAACAACAAAGAAAGTGTTGAGAAAAAAAGAGCAGAAGTAAAATAAAGTGACAGTAGGGAGGCTATATATACAGGGGGGTACCGGTGCAGAGTCAATGTGCGGGGGCACCGGCTAGTTGAGGTAGTTGAAGTAATATGTACATGTGGTTAGAGTTAAAGTGACTATGCATAAATAATTAACAGAGTAGCAGCAGCGTAAAAAGGATGGGGTGGGGGGGCAGTGCAAATAGTCCGGGTAGCCATGATTAGCTGTTCAGGAGTCTTATGGACCTAGACTTGGCACTCCGGTACCGCTTGCCGTGCGGTAGCAGAGAGAACAGTCTATGACTAGGGTGGCTGGAGTCTTTGACAATTTTGAGGGCCTTCCTCTGACACCGCCTGGTATAGAGGTCCCGGATGGCAGGAAGCTTGGCCCCAGTGATGTACTGGGCCGTACGCACTACCCTCTAGTGCGTTGCGGTCGGAGGCCAAGCAGTTGCCATACCAGGCGGTGATGCAACCAGTCAGGATGCGCTCGATGGTGCAGCTGTAGAATATTTTGAGGATCTGAGGACCCATGCCAAATCTTTTCAGTCTCCTGAGGGGGAATAGGCTTTGTCGTGCCCTATTCACAACTGTCTTGGTGTGTTTGGACCATGATAGTTTGTTGGCGATGTGGACACCAAGGAACTTGAAGCTCTCAACCTGTTCCACTACAGCCCTGTCGATGAGAATGGGGGCGTGCTCAGTCCTCTTTTTTTTCCTGTAGTCCACAATCATCTCCTTTGTCTGGGTCATGTTGAGGGAGAGGTTGTTGTCCTGGCACCACACGGCCAGGTCTCTGACCTCCTCCCTATAGGCTTTCTCATCGTTGTCGGTGATCAGGCCTACCACTGTTGTGTCGTCGGCAAACTTAATGATGGTGTTGGAGTCGTGCCTGGCCATGCAGTCATGGGTGAACAGAGAGTACAGGAGGGGACTGAGCACGCACCCCTGAGGGGCCCCTGTGTTGAGGATCAGTGTGGCAGATGTGTTGTTACCTACCCTTACCACCTGGGGGCGGCCCATCAGGAAGTCCAGGATCCAGTTGCAGAGGGAGGTGTTTAGTCCCAGGATCCTTAGCTTAGTGATGAGCTTAGAGGGCACTATGGTGTTGAATGCTGAGCTGTAGTCAATGAATAGCATTCTCACGTAGGTGTTCCTCTTGTCCAGGTGGGAAAGGGCAGTGTGGAGTGCAATAGAGATTGCATCATCTGCGGATCTGTTGGGGCGGTATGCAAATTGGAGTGGGTCTAGGGTTTCTGGGATAATGCTGTTGATGTGAGCCATGAGCAGCCTTTCAAAGCACTTCATGGCTACAGACGTCAGTGCTACGGGTCGGTAGTCATTTAGGCAGGTTATCTTAGAGTCCTTAGGCACGGGGACTATGGTGGTCTGCTTGAAACATGTTGGTATTACAGCCACCAATTGTGCAAGTTCCCCCACTTAAAAAGATGAGAGAGGCCTGTAATTTTCATCATAGGTACACGTCAACTATGACAGACAAAATGAGAAAAAAAAAATCCAGAAAATCACATTGTAGGATTTTTAATGAATTTATTTGCAAATTATGGTGGAAAATAAGTATTTGGTCAATAACAAAAGTTTCTCAATACTTTGTTATATACCCTTTGTTGGCAATGACACAGGTCAAACGTTTTCTGTAAGTCTTCACAAGGTTTTCACACACTGTTGCTGGTATTTTGGCCCATTTCTCCATGCAGATCTCCTCTAGAGCAGTGATGTTTTGGGGCTGTCGCTGGGCAACACTGACTTTCAACTCCCTCCAAAGATTTTCTATGGGGTTGAGATCTGGAGACTGGCTAGGCCACTCCAGGACCTTGAAATGCTTCTTACGAAGCCACTCCTTCGTTGCCCGGGCGGTGTGTTTGGGATCATTGTCATGCTGAAAGACCCAGCCACGTTTCATCTTCAATGCCCTTGCTGATAGAAGGAGGTTTTCACTCAAAATCTCACGATACATGGCCCCATTCATTTTTTCCTTTACACGGATCAGTCGTCCTGGTCCCTTTGCAGAAAAACAGCCCCAAAGCATGATGTTTCCATCCCCATGCTTCACAGTAGGTATGGTGTTCTTTGGAAGCAACTCAGCATTCTTTGTCCTCCAAACACGACGAGTTGAGTTTTTACCAAAAAGTTATATTTTGGTTTCATCTGACCATATGACATTCTCCCAATCCTCTTCTGGATCATCCAAATGCACTCTAGCAAACTTCAGACGGGCCTGGACATGTACTGGCTTAAGCAGGGGGATACGTCTGGCACTGCAGGATTTGAGTCCCTGGCGGCGTAGTGTGTTACTGATGGTAGGCTTTGTTACTTTGGTCCCAGCTCTCTGCAGGTCATTCACTAGGTCCCCCCGTGTGGTTCTGGGATTTTTGCTTGTGATAATTTTGACCCCACGGGGTGAGATCTTGCGTGGAGCCCCAGATCGGGGGGGTGATAAGTGGTCTTGTATGTCTTCCATTTCCTAATAATTGCTCCCACAGTTGATTTCTTCAAACCAAGCTGCTTACCTATTGCAGATTCAGTCTTCCCAGCCTGGTGCAGGTCTACAATTTTGTTTCTGGTGTCCTTTGACAGCTCTTTGGTCTTGGCCATAGTGGAGTTTGGAGTGTGACTGTTTGAGGTTGTGGACAGGTGTCTTTTATACTGATAACACGTTCAAACAGGTGCCATTAATACAGGTAACGAGTGGAGGACAGAGGAGCCTCTTAAAGAAGAAGTTACAGGTCTGTGAGAGCCAGAAATCTTGCTTGTTTGTAGGTGACCAAATACTTATTTTCCACCATAATTTGCAAATAAATTCATTAAAAATCCTACAATGTGATTTTCTGGATTTTTTTCTCTCAATTTTTCTGTCATAGTTGATGTGTACCTATGATGAAAATTACAGGCCTCTCATCTTTTTAAGTGGGAGAACTTGCACAATTGGTGGCTGACTAAATTTTTTCCCCCACTGTATGATATAGACTCCTTCATAACTATCGCCACTACAATGGTGTAAAGACACATTGACTTGTAGTAAAACCACTACAGGCCCCCTTGGCATATGACTTGAGATCGGCACCGATTCTTACTGACCCACGGTCATTGACACTGAAAATGATCTGAATAAGTCAGACTCATTCTGAACAGGTTGCAGCCTACCAGGATACTTGGTTCTCTTTCCCTTGGCATGTGCGCTTGTGTAAGCATAAACCCACATGTACAACGGAACAGTTAAATGAGGATTTATCCTAGGATCACTTAAGGGTCCGAGCAAAATACCAGCTGTGGTAAAGTAGAAAATGTACTCTGAAGTCCCTTTGACTCCACATCTACAGGACTCACCAGTTACTCCCCAGAGGTCAATAGGTCATCCCTGTAGACTGTCCAAAGCGAGAGCCTCACAGCTGTAGACTGATCATGGAGTTATCGTTCCTAAACAACACACCGCTAAGTAGGGCCGCCCTAGATATGACATTAGACAAAATGCCATGATAGAGTCGTTTAGCCAAGACCGTGGACGTATATAGAATATAGTCCAATTAGATGATTAAGGTGTGGTAACTATATTTTGTATATCTTTTGTTTGTGTTTTTATTCATTTTTTTGTTTCATTTTCTTTGTTGTGATAGAGCCACAAACAGGTTCCCTATACAACCACCAGTTAGGTGCCACAACGCCGCTCATTTGGGGAAGAAATGTAATGATGTATTTCGTGAGTGTTGTGCGTTGTTAACATCTGCCTAAGTTACTGCCTAGATCTACCAGCCTGGACAACCGGTCCGGAACAACTATCCACAACCAGGACGTCCCCTGGCCATTCTTAAGGTGGGGTTGCAATTTGCAGAATCCTTCCCCAAGGTTGAACCCACCAGAGGGGGACTGTCATGACTGTCCTGTGTGATGATCTAAGGCCTCAGATCAGCATGGCAATGGCTGACAATCACCAGACGCTCTCTCACCCACAGAAGAGGGGAGGGGGGGACTGGGCCGGTTTTGACACCTCACACCCAGTCGTAAATTAGGCAGGATGGGCATCTCTTTCTACCCCTCCAGTATTGGTGATTGGAATGTCCCTTTGTCTCCATTAGACTTTTGCCGCCAAAACTCGTAACTTCCAAAAAGTAAACACTGGAACAATATTTCTAAGATAAGAATGTGGGGAATGGTCAGTGGGGACCTAAAGAATAACCATGTCATGTTGTTTATTATTTTGTGATGTCATTAAGAATGGTATCAAGAAAATACTGTAACTTGAAAAGTATACACATTATATATGTCAAGTTTTCATCCTTTTATATTGTATATGTATATGAAAAATGATGATTACTTTGAGAGTTTCCAAATGTATCAACGATAAGTCTCTCTCTCTCTCCCTCTCTCTCCCCCTCTCTCTCTCTCCCCCTCTCTCTCTCCCCCTCTCTCTCTCCCCCTCTCTCTCTACCACTCCCTCTTTTGGTAACCAAGCAGTCATGTTGTTATTAAACCAATTTGTGTAGTGTTGAATCATAAGTAAAACTTGGGTTCTTGCAGATTCAAGAAGTCTACGACCGTTCAGAATGACGACTGATAAGAGGTAATGATTAATACCTTGACTGTTTTATACATTTTGATAGGTAAAGATCTTTAGAGTTTAATTTGGGAGATGCTAACTCTATAAACAACTTATTCCGTGGTGCCCCAAATCCTAATGAGTTAATTGTTGCATGATTAATTAAATCGAGCAACAATTAAACATTGTTATTTATCGAATCAATTAACTGTCATCATATTAATGAAAGTCACGTCACGACAGTAGATATGTGATAGTAGAGTAGTGGCCTGAGGGAACACACTTAATGTGTTGTGAAAAGTGTTATGAAATGTAATGTAATATTTTTATTTGAATATAACGGCCTTAATGTTGCTGGACCCCAGGAAGAGTAGCTGCTGCCTTGGCAGGAACTAATGGGGATCCATAATAAATACAAATACCATCATCATTATCATTATTCACGTCATTCCAATTTAATCAAGTCACAATTATCAGCTTTGGTATTGACATCAGTGAGCAGGCTTTCCGAGTGAGGAGAGACACATGGGTAGGCCTACCAAAGGAAAACATCTGAAAAGTAAAATGATTATGAAATTCGAGCCACAGAAATTCAATGTTTATATAAAATGTCTGCCTTTCCCCCTACATTTTAACATTCTAATAAGTCAATTTAACATAGGAAAACATTACCAAAACCATTTGGCCTATGTCGTTTCATTTAGTCTCATTATGAAACGGAAAATGTTGGCTATTTCAAAAGAACAGAATACCATATTTTGAGTTGACTCTAGTCTATTAAACTAAAGATCTACCCGAGGTTCAACTTTAAGGAAAGGGCATCTTTGAAAACTATTTTGACACTCACCTCATGTCTTGATAATATGGAAAATATATGCCTGAGAGATTCACCAGACTATAACATTTACATTTACATTTTAGTCATTTAGCAGACGCTCTTATCCAGAGCGACTTACAGTTAGTGAATACATATTTTTTTTATACTGGCCCCCCGTGGGAATCGAACCCACAACCCTGGCGTTGCAAACGCCATGCTCTATCAACTGAGCTACATCCCTGCCGGCCATTCCCTCCCCTACCCTGGACGACGCTGGGCCAATTGTGCGCCGCCCATGAGTCTCCCGGTTGCGGCCGGCGGCGACAGAGCCTGGATTCGAACCAGGATCTCTAGTGGCACAGTTAGCACTGCGATGCAGTGCCTTAGACGCCACTCAGGAGTACTATAACATTGGAATGTTGTAAAGTGCTGCCCTAACCTGGCTGGCCAAGACACTCAGGTGAAGTGCTGCCCTACCCTGGCTGGCCAGAACACTCAGGTGAAGTGCTGCCCTACCCTGGCTGGCCAAGACACTCCGGTGAAGTGCTGCCCTACCCTGGCTGGCCAGGACACTCAGGTGAAGTGCTGCCCTACCCTGGCTGGCCAGAACACTCCGGTGAAGTGCTACCCTACCCTGGCTGGCGAGGACACTCAGGTGAAGTGCTGCCCTACCCTGGCTGGCCAGGACACTCAGGTGAAGTGCTGCCCTACCCTGGCTGGCCAGGACACTCAGGTGAAGTGCTGCCCTACCCTGGCTGGCCAGGACACTCAGGTGAAGTGCTGCCCTACCCTGGCTGGCCAGAACACTCAGGTGAAGTGCTGCCCTACCCTGGCTGGCGAGGACACTCCGGTGAAGTGCTGCCCTACCCTGGCTGGCGAGGACACTCAGGTGATGTGCTGCCCTACCCTGGCTGGCCAAGACACTCAGGTGAAGTGCTGCCCTACCCTGGCTGGCCAGAACACTCAGGTGAAGTGCTGCCCTACCCTGGCTGGCCAAGACACTCAGGTGAAGTGCTGCCCTACCCTGGCTGGCCAGGACACTCAGGTGAAGTGCTGCCCTACCCTGGCTGGCCAGGACACTCAGGTGAAGATGCTTTAAATGAAAACAAATGTACTACTGCATCTGTTTAAAAAACGTTAAGAAAAACTATTCATTTATTTGTTATCCTTCTCAGTTAACTGAACAATATGATCAAAATGGATGAAGAAATATATTTAATTCATCCAGTGTTAAGGCACATGGCACACACAGGATCATTTGGTAAAGGCTGGTATGATTTATGAAAAGACAAAGGCAGCAAACAGTCGTCTTAAAAACACAAGTACAGAAGAACATCAAGAAAACAATGAAGACTGCTTAAAACATCCCTGCAATTCAGGAACATGCACTTACTTTAAGTGTATATGGCTTAAAGAGAGCATCACAATATGGACGCTGACACTGAGATGTTTTACCTTCATCTAAACTGAAGAATATAATAATGTTGAGTAACAAAAGATTTTGCTTTGGTATGGTTGCAACAAGTAACACTTCCATTTCAATATTCTACAATAAGACAAACAGTATAGGGAAACATTTTTTTTTGCAAATAAATTGTAAGAATATCATATGGAATGACCTGTTTTACATCAACTGTGAAAAATAAACCATCATTCAAAAATAATTTACAAAATCCACTTCTTGGTGTATTATTTGGCTTGTTAAAACAGTTCTCTGCATATTGGAATGTGACAGTTGATTACAAGTAGGAAACAAGTATCCACTTTTGCAGCCATAATCTCAATAGCTCTAAGTAACTTTTAGTTCTCAATGGCACCCTATTCCCAATGGGTCCAGGTCTAAAGTAGTGCACTATATAGGGAATAGGGTGCCATTCTCTGGTCTAAAGTAGTGCACTATATAGGGAATAGGGTGCCATTCTCTGGTCTAAAGTAGTGCACTATATAGGGAATAGGGTGCCATTCTCTGGTCTAAAGTAGTGCACTATATAGGGAATAGGGTGCCATTTGGGACGCAGGCTGGTAACTTGTACGGCCGGGAAGACACCAGCAAGGAAGCAAAACACTAAACATGTCACTTCTTTAGGAAAACAGCCCTAATGTTGGAAACAAACATCAGCATGTTGTCATCCAGGGTCACATGTATTTATTTTCCAAGCTAAAGCACACAATATTTTACATACAGCAGGTTTTTTTAAAGGACCAAAGAGTTTGGTCTGCTTCGTGTTTTCATTTTGACATTGCGATACTGGTATCGTCCCAGCCCTAATAACCTATAGCGCTCATTGAATTTCTCCCACAAAACACACATAACATCATCAACAGAGGTCTGTCCAAGAATGTCTTGTAGTGCAAACTTTGGCAGTTTCTTTAATGCTTAATTAAGAGCTTTATGCTAGTTCTCTCAGCTGAGTAGAACTAGCATACAATAGCAGCGCTAGAGAACTAAAGCTTCACACTGTCCACAGACACGGAGGGCTGAACTAACATGCAAGCAGAGCTTAGAGTGGATCTGCCTGAACATAGAGAGAAAAATACCTAGTTGAGAAAAACACTGCTCCGTTTACTGCAGACCTAGCCGAGTGGTTGAGGTATGCGATGGTCACATGTCCCCCCATCACACAGATCCCACAGAGAGCATATGATGGTTCTACTCCTCATCATGGGGTCTGGGAAGATTCAGTCAAGCCCATAAGGGTCCAGTTGTAGTCAGATAAAACAGTACTGTAATGAAACCAGCCCAGACTCTCTCTACATATTCTACTGGGTAGGAAGGCTAGGAATAAACATTAGATATCCAGACAAACAAGTGTGCTATATTTCATTTTAGAACTAGAACTGCCCTCGTCTCATTCTAGAACTGCCCTCGTCTCATTCTAGAACTGCCCTCGTCTCATTCTAGAACGGCCCTTGTCTCATTCTAGAACTCCCCTTGTCTTCTGTTACTCTGCCTACTGTAACATATTCCTCTGGCTTTAGATATTCCAGATATGAATAACGTTTCTCTGACGTCAAGTTGCTTTACACACAGACAAAGAAGGCCTTTCTTGGCATTCTGTAGCAATAGAAATCAACTATGGTTACCTTCACAAAAAAAACTATGTAACTTATATAAATATGAAATGTAGGAACAGTATATCCACATAATTAGGTATATCTATAATCTATTTTAGGAACTGAGCGACATTCAGATGGTTCATATAAAAAGGCCTGTTCTGTGGCCCTGCTGTGCACTGCAAATAGAGGTGCAGATCCAGGTTGCTACTCAGGTTCAGATTCAAGGTCAAGCTTAAAGATTTACTGGGATACCCTAGGTTATCCTGCCCTGTGCCATCACTTCTAGATTTACTGGGATACCTAGGTTATCCTGCCCTGTGCCATCACTTCTAGATTTACTGGGATACCTAGGTTATCCTGCCCTGTGCCATCACTTCTAGATTTACTGGGATACCTAGGTTATCCTGCCCTGTGCCATCACTTCTAGATTTACTGGGATACCCTAGGTTATCCTGCCCTGTGACATCACTTCTAGATTTACTGGGATACCCTAGGTTATCCTGCCCTGTGACATCACTTCTAGATTTACTGGGATACCCTAGGTTATCCTGCCCTGTGACATCAGTTATCTCTGGGGAGTTAGAAAGCCCCTAAAATCTCTCTACTGACATCATGTTTTACAGGCCAGCTTTCAGTAACAACTGATGTTACAGGACAGCTTTCAGTTACAACTGATGTTACAGGACAGCTTTCAGTAACAACTGATGTTACAGGCCAGCTTTCAGTTACAACTGATGTTATAGGCCAGCTGTCAGTAACAACTGATGTTACAGGCCAGCTTTCAGTAACAACTGATGTTACAGGACAGCTTTCAGTAACAACTGATGTTATAGGCCAGCTTTCAGTTACAACTGATGTTACAGGACAGCTTTCAGTAACAACTGATGTTACAGGACAGCTTTCAGTAACAACTGATGTTACAGGACAGCTTTCAGTAACTGTTAAAGGCACATGACTTGTGAAAAGCAGCCTTATAAACAAGCAGGTAGCCCTGGCTGCATCAAGCCTTGCTTACAGTACATAAAAGGAGGAACATTGAAAGGCAGGTAGCCTAGCGGTTAAGAGTGTTGGGCCAGTAACCGAAAGGTCGCTGGCTCGAATCCCCGAAATGACTAGGGGAAAAATCTGTCGACGTGCCCTTGAGCAAGGAACTTAAACATTATTGCTCCAGGGTCGCCGTCAATAATGGCTGATCCCAGGCCTTGACCCCACTCTCCCTAACCCTAACCCTGTGTCTCAGGGGGAGTGGGATGTGCAAAAACCAAATTTCCAATTCACATGAATAATACACTCTTGTACATGTGTGAAATAGGACAAATGTAACTTATTATGCTTATTAACATTGAAGAGCAATGCCGCCTGGACTCTAGATACAGGGTGAATAGGTTACCAGGCCTAGATACAGGGTGAATAGGTTACCAGGCCTAGATACAGGGTGAATAGGTTACCAGGCCTAGATACAGGGTGAATAGGTTACCAGGCCCAGATACAGGGTGAATAGGTTACCAGGCCCAGATACAGGGTGAATAGGTTACCAGGCCTAGATACAGGGTGAATAGGTTACCAGGCCTAGATACAGGGTGAATAGGTTACCAGGCCTAGATACAGGGTGAATAGGTTACCAGGCCTAGATACAGGGTGAATAGGTTACCAGGCCTAGCTGAGGGGATGGATATGAAGCAGAGCAGTAGCGCTCATCAAAGACGAGAAATTATTCAAAAAACCCACTGATAACAGAATGCCTATGGTCTGCTCTCTGGTTTTGACATAAAGGACATCTTTCTTCCAAAAGTCTAATAAACACAGACAGTCCAGTTGCATAAATTCTACTCTGAAAACAAATACAAAATATATATATACTTTGCTTAAAGGCCCAGTGCAGTCCAAAATGTGATTTTCCTGTGATTTACCAGCCAGTTTATTAGGTACAACACCATGGATTCCACCTACAGCGGGCACACCGGCAGCAAGGTATTCAGTTACTGTTCAATTGAATGTTAGATTGGGCAAAGCGAGTGACCTAAGCGTCTTTGAGGTATGATCGTCGGTGCCAGCCACTCCAGATCCAGTATCTCAGAACCAACCTCCCTCCATGCCATCAGGCCGGCATGGACCAACGTCCCTCCATGCCATCAGGCCAGCATGGACCAACGTCCCTCCATGCCATCAGGCCGGCATGGACCAACGTCCCTCCATGCCATCAGGCCAGCATGGACCAACCTCCCTCCATGCCATCAGGCCAGCATGGACCAACCTCCCTCCATGCCATCAGGCCAGCATGGACCAACGTCCCTCCATGCCATCAGGCCGGCATGGACCAACGTCCCTCCATGCCATCAGGCCGGCATGGACCAACCTCCCTCCATGCCATCAGGCCGGCATGGACCAACCTCCCTCCATGCCATCAGGCCGGCATGGACCAACCTCCCTCCATGCCATCAGGCCGGCATGGACCAACCTCCCTCCATGCCATCAGGCCAGCATGGACCAACCTCCCTCCATGCCATCAGGCCAGCATGGACCAACGTCCCTCCATGCCATCAGGCCGGCATGGACCAACGTCCCTCCATGCCATCAGGCCGGCATGGACCAACCTCCCTCCATGCCATCAGGCCGGCATGGACCAACCTCCATGCCATCAGGCCGGCATGGACCAACCTCCCTCCATGCCATCAGGCCGGCATGGACCAACGTCCCTCCATGCCATCAGGCCGGCATGGACCAACCTCCCTCCATGCCATCAGGCCGGCATGGACCAACCTCCCTCCATGCCATCAGGCCAGCATGGACCAACCTCCCTCCATGCCATCAGGCCGGCATGGACCAACATCCCTCCATGCCATCAGGCCGGCATGGACCAACCTCCCTCCATGCCATCAGGCCGGCATGGACCAACCTCCCTCCATGCCATCAGGCCGGCATGGACCAACCTCCCTCCATGCCATCAGGCCGGCATGGACCAACCTCCCTCCATGCCATCAGGCCGGCATGGACCAACCTCCCTGTGGAATGTTTCCAACACCTTTTAGAATCCCACAAAGAATTCAGGCTGTTCTGGAGGCAAGGGGGGTCCAACTCTGTACTAAATGGGTGTACCTAATAAACTGTCCGGTGAGTGTATATTTCCACACTATGATATTGGAATAATACTGTGAAATTGTGAAAATGATAATGCCCTTTTAGTGAAAAAGCTGTTTGAAAAGACCGCCTGAAATTTCAGCCTGTTTTGGTGGGATGGAGTTTTGGCCTGCCTGGTGACATCACCAGACCCCTCCCCACTCAGACCCCTCCCCACTCAGACCCCTCCCCACTCAGACCCCTCCCCACTCAGACCCCTCCCCACTCAGACCCCTCCCCCCTCCCCACTCAGACCCCTCCCCACTCAGACCCCTCCCCACTCAGACCACTCCCAGACAGTCCTAGCAAAATTCTTGCTTGAGAAATTGCTATTTTCAAAGAAGCTATTTTTGTTTCCTTTTGACCCTTTTAATTGAAAACAATCACAGTAAGGTAGTTAACTGTTACCCAGAAATGATTTGATATTGAGATAAAAGCGGCTGCATTGGACCTTTAACTTAAAACATCTAATGTACATGATAATGATGATAACTTTTATAAAATAATCCTCTTGAAAAATACAATTCAATAGAGCTATCATGCAAATCTGAGTGAAATACTATAACAGATATTAAAGACTATAATACATCAGTGTTCTTTGGGACAGGTGGGCGTGGCCTGGTTGTGGGCGTGGTCTGGTCTGTCTGCAGGGGGGAGGAGCCTGTGGTCAGGTGGTCTGTGTGGCGTAGTGTCATAGTTCCGTCTGTAGGCCGCAGACTGGGAACCACCAGCAGGGGGCAGAGTCAGGTGGATGGTCTCTGACTGGGGTGTGGCCAAGAGAGGTGTGGCTAACAGGGGTGTGGTCAGAAGGGGTGTGGAGGTGATCAAGCTGGACAAACTCAGGTCCGAGGGATCAAGAAGAGTAATGTCCTGACAGTCATTGTCCTGGGTGAGAGGGGCCTGGAGTTCATCAGGCCCTGCTCCAGCCGTACTCCCAGCCCCTGCTCCAGCCCCAGCTGTACTCCCAGCCCCTGCTCCAGCCCCAGCTGTACTCCCAGCCCCAGCCCCAGCCGTACTCCCAGCCCCTGCTCCAGCCGTACTCCCAGCCCCAGCCGTACTCCCAGCCCCTGCTCCAGCCGTACTCCCAGCCCCTGCTCCAGCCGTACTCCCAGCCCCTGCTCCAGCCGTACTCCCAGCCCCTGCTCCAGCCGTACTCCCAGCCCCTGCTCCAGCCGTACTCCCAGCCCCTGCTCCAGCCGTACTCCCAGCCCCTGCTCCAGCTGTACTCCCAGCCCCTGCTCCAGCCGTACTCCCAGCCCCTGCTCCAGCCGTACTCCCAGCCCCTGCTCCAGCCGTACTCCCAGCCCCTGCTCCAGCCGTACTCCCAGCCCCTGCTCCAGCCGTACTCCCAGCCCCTGCTCCAGCCGTACTCCCAGCCCCTGCTCCAGCTGTACTCCCAGCCCCTGCTCCAGCCGTACTCCCAGCCCCTGCTCCAGCCGTACTCCCAGCCCCAGCTCCAGCCCCAGCCGTACTCCCAGCCCCTGCTCCAGCCCCAGCCGTACTCCCAGCCCCTGCTCCAGCCCCAGCTGTACTCCCAGCCCCTGCTCCAGCCCCAGCCGTACTCCCAGCCCCTGCTCCAGCCCCAGCTGTACTCCCAGCCCCTGCTCCAGCCGTACTCCCAGCCCCTGCTCCAGCCGTACTCCCAGCCCCTGCTCCAGCCGTACTCCCAGCCCCTGCTCCAGCCGTACTCCCAGCCCCTGCTCCAGCCGTACTCCCAGCCCCTGCTCCAGCCGTACTCCCAGCCCCTGCTCCAGCCGTACTCCCAGCCCCTGCTCCAGCCGTACTCCCAGCCCCTGCTCCAGCCGTACTCCCAGCCCCTGCTCCAGCCGTACTCCCAGCCCCTGCTCCAGCCGTACTCCCAGCCCCTGCTCCAGCCGTACTCCCAGCCCCAGCCGTACTCCCAGCCCCTGCTCCAGCCGTACTCCCAGCCCCTGCTCCAGCCGTACTCCCAGCCCCTGCTCCAGCCGTACTCCCAGCCCCTGCTCCAGCCGTACTCCCAGCCCCTGCTCCAGCCCCAGCTGTACTCCCAGCCCCTGCTCCAGCCGTACTCCCAGCCCCTGCTCCAGCCGTACTCCCAGCCCCTGCTCCAGCCGTACTCCCAGCCCCTGCTCCAGCCGTACTCCCAGCCCCTGCTCCAGCCGTACTCCCAGCCCCTGCTCCAGCCGTACTCCCAGCCCCTGCTCCAGCCGTACTCCCAGCCCCAGCCGTACTCCCAGCCCCTGCTCCAGCCGTACTCCCAGCCCCTGCTCCAGCTGTACTCCCAGCCCCTGCTCCAGCCGTACTCCCAGCCCCTGCTCCAGCCGTACTCCCAGCCCCTGCTCCAGCCGTACTCCCAGCCCCTGCTCCAGCCGTACTCCCAGCCCCTGCTCCAGCCCCAGCTGTACTCCCAGCCCCTGCTCCAGCCGTACTCCCAGCCCCTGCTCCAGCCGTACTCCCAGCCCCTGCTCCAGCCGTACTCCCAGCCCCTGCTCCAGCCGTACTCCCAGCCCCTGCTCCAGCTGTACTCCCAGCCCCTGCTCCAGCCGTACTCCCAGCCCCTGCTCCAGCCGTACTCCCAGCCCCAGCCCCAGCCGTACTCCCAGCCCCTGCTCCAGCTGTACTCCCAGCCCCTGCTCCAGCCGTACTCCCAGCCCCTGCTCCAGCCGTACTCCCAGCCCCTGCTCCAGCCGTACTCCCAGCCCCTGCTCCAGCCGTACTCCCAGCCCCTGCTCCAGCCGTACTCCCAGCCCCTGCTCCAGCCGTACTCCCAGCCCCTGCTCCAGCCGTACTCCCAGCCCCAGCCGTACTCCCAGCCCCTGCTCCAGCCGTACTCCCAGCCCCTGCTCCAGCCGTACTCCCAGCCCCTGCTCCAGCCGTACTCCCAGCCCCAGCCGTACTCCCAGCCCCAGCCGTACTCCCAGCCCCTGCTCCAGCCGTACTCCCAGCCCCAGCCGTACTCCCAGCCCCTGCTCCAGCCGTACTCCCAGCCCCTGCTCCAGCCCCAGCTGTACTCCCAGCCCCTGCTCCAGCCGTACTCCCAGCCCCTGCTCCAGCCGTACTCCCAGCCCCTGCTCCAGCCGTACTCCCAGCCCCAGCCGTACTCCCAGCCCCTGCTCCAGCCGTACTCCCAGCCCCTGCTCCAGCCGTACTCCCAGCCCCTGCTCCAGCCGTACTCCCAGCCCCTGCTCCAGCCCCAGCTGTACTCCCAGCCCCTGCTCCAGCCGTACTCCCAGCCCCAGCCCCAGCCGTACTCCCAGCCCCTGCTCCAGCCGTACTCCCAGCCCCTGCTCCAGCCGTACTCCCAGCCCCTGCTCCAGCCGTACTCCCAGCCCCTGCTCCAGCCGTACTCCCAGCCCCTGCTCCAGCTGTACTCCCAGCCCCTGCTCCAGCCGTACTCCCAGCCCCTGCTCCAGCTGTACTCCCAGCCCCTGCTCCAGCCGTACTCCCAGCCCCTGCTCCAGCCGTACTCCCAGCCCCTGCTCCAGCTGTACTCCCAGCCCCTGCTCCAGCCGTACTCCCAGCCCCTGCTCCAGCCGTACTCCCAGCCCCAGCCGTACTCCCAGCCCCTGCTCCAGCCGTACTCCCAGCCCCTGCTCCAGCCGTACTCCCAGCCCCTGCTCCAGCCGTACTCCCAGCCCCTGCTCCAGCCCCAGCCGTACTCCCAGCCCCTGCTCCAGCCGTACTCCCAGCCCCTGCTCCAGCCGTACTCCCAGCCCCTGCTCCAGCCGTACTCCCAGCCCCTGCTCCAGCCGTAC
>NC_139998.1:59633134-59663290 GCF_964263955.1 Coregonus lavaretus
GAGAGGAGGGGAGAGGGGAGAGGAGGGAGAGAGGAGGGGAGAGGAGGAGAGGGGAGAGGAGAGAGAGGGAGAGGAGGGGAGAGGAGAAAGAGGGGAGAGGAGGGGAGAGGGGAGAGGAGGGGAGAGGGAGAGGAGGGGAGAGGGGAGAGGAGGGGAGAGAGGAGGGAGAGGGGAGAGGAGAGAGAGGGAGAGGAGGGGAGAGGAGAAAGAGGGGAGAGGAGGGGAGAGGGGGAGAGGAGGGGAGAGGGGAGAGAGGAGGAGAGGGGATGGGGGAGAGGAGGGGGAGAGGAGAGGGGGGAGGGGATGGGGGAGAGGAGGGGAGAGGGGAGAGAGGGGTGAGGAGGGGAGAGGGGAGGGGGGAGGGGGATGGGGGAGAGGAGAGAGGAGGAAGAGGGGAGAGGAGGAAGAGGGGATGGGGGAGAGGAGGGGAGAGGGGAGATGGGTGAGGAGGGGAGAAGAGGGGAGAGGGGAGAGGAGGAAGAGGAGGGGAGAGGAGGGAGAGGGGATGGGGAGAGGAGGAGAGAGAAGGGAGAGGAGGAGGAGGGGATGGGGGAGAGGAGGGGAGAGGGGAGATGGGTGAGGAGGGGAGAAGAGGGGAGAGGGGAGAGGAGGAAGAGGAGGGGAGAGGAGGGAGAGGGGATGGGGAGAGGAGGAGAGAGAAGAGAGAGGAGGAGGAGGGGATGGGGAGAGGGGATGGGAGAGGTGGGGAGAGGGAGAGGAGGCAGAGGAGAAAGGGGATGGTGGAGAGGAGGGATGGTGGAGAGGAGGGGAGAGAGGGAGAGGAGGGGAGAGGGGAGAGGAGGAAGAGGAGGGGAGAGGGGATGGGGAGAGAGGGGGAGAGAGGGGAGAGTAGGAAGAGGAGGGGGGGAGAAGAGGGGAGAGGAGGGGAGAGGAGAGAGAGGGGAACGGGATTAGAGACTCAAAGCCAGATGAGTACAGAGGACGCCAAACCACTGACTGACTCACTATCTAGGATCTGACCTAAATGGCACTCTATTCCATACAGTGGGGAAAAAAGTATTTAGTCAGCCACCATTTGTGCATGTTCTCCCACTTAAAAAGATGAGAGAGGCCTGTAATTTTCATCATAGGTACACGTCAACTATGACAGACAAAATGAGAAAAGAAAATCCAGAAAATCACATTGTAGGATTTTTTATGAATTTATTTGCAAATTATGGTGGAAAATAAGTATTTGGTCAATAACAAAAGTTTCTCAATACTTTGTTATATACCCTTTGTTGGCAATGACACAGGTCAAACGTTTTCTGTAAGTCTTCACAAGGTTTTCACACACTGTTGCTGGTATTTTGGCCCATTCCTCCATGCAGATCTCCTCTAGAGCAGTGATGTTTTGGGGCTGTCGCTGGGCAACACGGACTTTCAACTCCCTCCAAATATTTTCTATGGGGTTGAGATCTGGAGACTGGCTAGGCCACTCCAGGACCTTGAAATGCTTCTTATGAAGCCACTCCTTCGTTGCCCGGGCGGTGTGTTTGGGATCATTGTCATGCTGAAAGACCCAGCCACGTTTCATCTTCAATGCCCTTGCTGATGGAAGGAGGTTTTCACTCAAAATCTCACGATACATGGCCCCATTCATTCTTTCCTTTACACGGATCAGTCGTCCTGGTCCCTTTGCAGAAAAACAGCCCCAAAGCATGATGTTTCCACCCCCATGCTTCACAGTAGGTATGGTGTTCTTTGGATGCAACTCAGCATTCTTTGTCCTCCAAACACGACGAGTTGAGTTTTTACCAAAAAGTTCTATTTTGGTTTCATCTGACCATATGACATTCTCCCAATCCTCTTCTGGATCATCCAAATGCACTCTAGCAAACTTCAGACGGGCCTGGACATGTACTGGCTTAAGCAGGGGGAAACGTCTGTCACTGCAGGATTTGAATCCCTGGCGGCGTAGTGTGTTACTGATGGTAGGCTTTGTTACTTTGGTCCCAGCTCTCTGCAGGTCATTCACTAGGTCCCCCCGTGTGGTTCTGGGATTTTTGCTCACCGTTCTTGTGATCATTTTGACCCCACGGGGTGAGAACTTGCGTGGAGCCCCAGATCGAGGGAGATTATCAGTGGTCTTGTATGTCTTCCATTTCCTAATAATTGCTCCCACAGTTGATTTCTTCAAACCAAGCTGCTTACCTATTGCAGATTCAGTCTTCTCAGCCTGGTGCAGATCTACAATTTTGTTTCTGGTGTCCTTTGACAGCTCTTTGGTCTTGGCCATAGTGGAGTTTGGAGTGTGACTGTTTGAGGTTGTGGACAGGTGTCTTTTATACTGATAACAAGTTCAAACCGGTGCCATTAATACAGGTAACGAGTGGAGGACAGAGGAGCCTCTTAAAGAAGAAGTTACAGGTCTGTGAGAGCCAGAAATCTTGCTTGTTTGTAGGTGACCAAATACTTATTTTCCACCATAATTTGCAAATAAATTCATAAAAAATCCTACAATGTGATTTTCTGGAATTTTTTTCCTCAATTTGTCTGTCATAGTTGACGTGTACCTATGATGAAAATTACAGGCCTCTCTCATATTTTTAAGTGGGAGAACTTGCACATTTGGTGGCTGACTAAATACTTTTTTTCCCCACTGTATGTAGGGCACTATATTTGACTAGGGCCCACAACCAATAAGCTGCCATTTGGGATGCATCCAGACTCACCATCGGCCATATTATTGGCCTTTTATGAAAGGAATGTTTAATCTGATGGTCAAGATGGCCAAAACATCAGTCATATTTTACTCCTCTTAATAAAGGAGTTTTTAAAACTTAAAGAGCAAGAGTTGCTCCTCTTTCCCCTTTCTGAATCTAAAACTCCTCTTTCCCCTTTATGAACCTAAAACATTGGCACCTAACTACTACATTTTTCATGTTACAAAATGTGTTGGGATGAAATTTACAGCTACCAGCGTAATGGAAAAAGCGCTAATCCCATTCAAGGTCACTGCTCTTAACTGAGAGCATCTGAGCCTTTGTCCCAAATGGCACCCTATTCCCTATATAGTGCACTACTTTTGACCAGGGCCCAGGTCATTTCGCTCAGGACCCTGTTCAAAAGAAGTGCACTACATAGGGAATAGGGTGCCATTCTCTGGTCTAAAGTAGTGCACTATATAGGGAATAGGGTGCCATTCTCTGGTCTAAAGTAGTGCACTATATAGGGAATAGGGTGCCATTCTCTGGTCTAAAGTAGTGCACTACATAGGGAATAGGGTGCCATTCTCTGGTCTAAAGTAGTGCACTATATAGGGAATAGGGTGCCATTCTCTGGTCTAAAGTAGTGCACTATATAGGGAATAGGGTGCCATTCTCTGGTCAAAAGTAGTGCACTAGATAGGGAATAGGGTGTCATTCTCTGGTCTAAAGTAGTGCACTATATAGGGAATAGGGTGCCATTCTCTGGTCTAAAGTAGTGCACTATATAGGGAATAGGGTGCCATTCTCTGGTCTAAAGTAGTGCACTATATAGGGAATAGGGTGCCATTCTCTGGTCTAAAGTAGTGCACTATATAGGGAATAGGGTGCCATTCTCTGGTCTAAAGTAGTGCACTATATAGGGAATAGGGTGCCATTCTCTGGTCTAAAGTAGTGCACTATATAGGGAATAGGGTGCCATTCTCTGGTCTAAAGTAGTGCACTATATAGGGAATAGGGTGCCATTCTCTGGTCTAAAGTAGTGCACTATATAGGGAATAGGGTGCCATTCTCTGGTCTAAAGTAGTGCACTATATAGGGAATAGGGTGCCATTCTCTGGTCTAAAGTAGTGCACTATATAGGGAATAGGGTGCCATTCTCTGGTCTAAAGTAGTGCACTATATAGGGAATAGGGTGCCATTCTCTGGTCTAAAGTAGTGCACTATATAGGGAATAGGGTGCCATTCTCTGGTCTAAAGTAGTGCACTATATAGGGAATAGGGTGCCATTCTCTGGTCTAAAGTAGTGCACTATATAGGGAATAGGGTGCCATTTGGGATGTGACCTTAGAAGGCAGGAGATGGACACATGGATACAGCAAAAAACGAAAAGGTTATTTTGGCCGCCTTGCCTGTGTGATGTGCGTGTGTGTGTGTGTGTGTGTGTGTGTGTGTGTGTGTGTGTGTGTGTGTGTGTGTGTGTAGACAGTTTGCAGAAGGCACTAGCTGGACAGTGGGAGTGACTGATGCTGCAGTCTTCTGGTTCAATCTAATCAACGACACCTCAGAAATATCTATCTGCTTGTTGTCAGCCACCTCCTAGACCCAGCTATAGTCACAGAGCCAAAGAGCTGGTCTCATTGCTAGAAAGGAGGTCTATCTATTCATTAACATCCTAACGAAAGGCTTTTATTCAGCCAAAAAAAAAAAACTCTGTCCATGTCCAAAACGCTTCATTAGATTTCCAATCAATTGATTTACAAAGTAGCCCCAATATTTTGTAATTGAAGCTTTGAAAAGATGTGAAAGTAAGTAGGATCAGCCAGTCCGTAAATCCATAGTGTGTCGTTACCCAGGTCTTGGTCTCCATGCCCAGGTGTATCAGTATGGTAAACAGAGACAGGGTGGTGATGGGGGTTCCCCAGGTCAACAAGTCCACTTCAGAGTCAGCATAGGCCTGGAGGAGATGGACACACACAGAGGGATGAGCGGTGTGTGTGTGTGTGTGTGTGTGTGTGTGTGTGTGAGAGAGTGAGTGTGAGTGTGAGTGTGAGAGAGAGAGAGAGAGAGATAGGTTATAAGATGTCATGACAGGGTTATTACATATATTTGCATGTATTTTAAATTTAATCCATCAAAGTGCTACAAAATAATCCAATCCTAACTCACACAGTATGGTATGAAGAAGCAGACCAGGCTTTGGTAGAAGGCATCTATCATGTTCATCCAGAACATATACGGCTTGTACTCCTGAAACACAAACAGCATTTCACTACAACCTCAAAGCAGCAGCCACCGAGACGGAGGGTTCTAAAACAGAATCAGCTGGGTATGATGTCATAAGACGTCTGTCTAATAGAGCTGTATAAAAGTTACGATTCGTGACCAATATAACATGTTTCTCCGAGACCCGTCGGATCATTCCGGCGATTGTGATAGGGAGTTCGACGGTGAGGCATATATCTGTACCTGGGGCAAAGACTTTGTGTTTTCGTGGGGCAAAAGTTCAGGATATCACCAGGTTGCTTCCCGAGGCTGTGAGTTAGTCACCGGGGGCTGATACTGTCATGGTTCATGTGGGGTCAGATGACATTATGAAAGGCAGCTCAGAACAGCTGAAGATGGATTTTAAAGAACTGATTGGGTCTCTACTTGACACCAACAAACGCCCCATAATATCTGGCCCTCTGCCCTCCCTAAATCGTGGCATGTAACGGTTCAGCAGACTTTTAGCCCTCCATAACTGGCTACGAAACTATTGCAGCTCTGTGGGTGTAACATTTATTGACAATTTTGATACCTTCTGGAAACAAAGCTCATATTATAAAGGATGGAATCCACCCAATTCATCTGAGTTCCTGGATACCTTCACAGCATTATAAGGCTGCGTTGAATGGTGCGAAAAGTGCAAATCAATCCCAGAACAGCAGCAAAGGACCTTGTGAAGACGCTGGAGGAAACAGGTACAAAATAATCTATATCCACAGTAAAACGAGTCCTATATTGACATAACCTGAAAGGCCGCTCAGCAAGGAAGAAGCCACTGCTCCAAAACCGCCATAAAAAAGCCAGACTACGGTTTGCAACTGCACATGGGGACAAAGATCGTACTTTTTGGAGAAATGTCCTCTGGTCTGATGAAACAAAAATATAACTGTTTGGCCATAATGACCATCGTTATGTTTGGAGGAAAAAGGGGGTACTTGCAAGCCGAAGAACACCATCCCAACCGTGAAGCACGGGGGTGGCAGCATCATGCTGTGGGGGTGCTTTGCTGCAGGTGGGACTGGTGCACTTCACAAAATAGATGGCATTATGAGGAAGGAAAAGTATGTGGATATATTGAAGCAACTTCTCAAGACATCAGTCAGGAAGTGAAAGCTTGGTCGCAAATGGGTCTTCCAAATGGACAATGACCCCAAGCATGCTTCCAAAGTTGTGGCAAAATGGCTTAAGGACAACAAAGTCAAGGTATTGGAGTGGCCATCACAAAGCCCTGCCCTCAATCCTATAGAAAACTTGTGGGCAGAACTGAAAAAGCGTGTGCGAGCAGGGAGGCCTACAAACCTGACTCAGTTACACCAGCTCTGTCAGGAGGAATGGGCCAAAATTCACCCAACTTATTGTGGGAAGCTTGTGGAAGGCTACCCGAAATGTTTGACACAAGTTAAACAATTTAAAGGCAATGCTACCAAATACTAATTGATTGTATGTAAACTTCTGACACACTGGGAATGTGATGAAAGAAATAAAAGCTGAAATAAATCATTCTCTCTACTATTATTCTGACATTTCACATTCTTAAAATAAAGTGGTGATCCTAACTGACCTAAGACAGGGAATTTTTACTGGGATTAAATGTCAGGAATTGTGAAAAACTTGAGTTTAAATGTATTTGGCTGAAGTGTATGTAAACATCCGCCTTCAACTGTATATATCTTTATTATTATTATTATTATTATTATTATATATATTTTTAATAGATACCAGACAAGATAATCACAATGTCATTAAATATCATCTTAATACCTTAAAAGATCTTAATTATATATTTTATCTATTATATCTGTTTTATTCGCTAAAGTTATAAACAATTTATTCACGTTATCTATTTACTTTACACATCGACATGACGGTTCGGACCTCTGAGTTCTGTCCGTTCATGTAGAGCTGACGTAGTTATAATCTATCACTTGTTATTAACAACATATCCAATAGTTGATATAATCTATCACTCGTTTTTAACAACATATCCAATAGTTGATATAATCTATCACTCGTTATTAACAACATATCCAATAGTTGATATAATCTATCACTAGTTATTAACAACATATCCAATAGTTGATATAATCTATCACTAGTTATTAACAACATATCCAATAGTTGATATAATCTATCACTAGTTATTAACAACATATCCAATAGTTGATATAATCTATCACTCGTTATTAACAACATATCCAATAGTTGATATAATCTATCACTAGTTATTAACAACATATCCAATAGTTGATATAATCTATCACTAGTTATTAACAACATATCCAATAGTTGATATAATCTATCACTCGTTATTAACAACATATCCAATAGTTGATATAATCTATCACTAGTTATTAACAACATATCCAATAGTTGATATAATCTATCACTAGTTATTAACAACATATCCAATAGTTGATATAATCTATCACTAGTTATTAACAACATATCCAATAGTTGATATATTCTATCACTAGTTATTAACAACATATCCAATAGTTGATATAATCTATCACTAGTTATTAACAACATATCCAATAGTTGATATAATCTATCACTAGTTATTAACAACATATCCAATAGTTGATATAATCTATCACTCGTTATTAACAACATATCCAATAGTTGATATAATCTATCACTCGTTATTAACAACATATCCAATAGTTGATATAATCTATCACTAGTTATTAACAACATATCCAATAGTTGATATAATCTATCACTAGTTATTAACAACATATCCAATAGTTGATATAATCTATCACTCGTTATTAACAACATATCCAATAGTTGATATAATCTATCACTCGTTATTAACAACATATCCAATAGTTGATATAATCTATCACTAGTTATTAACAACATATCCAATAGTTGATATAATCTATCACTAGTTATTAACAACATATCCAATAGTTGATATAATCTATCACTCGTTATTAACAACATATCCAATAGTTGATATAATCTATCACTAGTTATTAACAACATATCCAATAGTTGATATAATCACTAGTTATAAAGACCTCTGAGTTCTGTCCATTCATGTAGAGCTGAGGCAGTTCCTGGAGGGTCTCTGAGGACACATCTTTGTCCAGGGTCCCAGTGATGAGTTGAGGGAAGGCAGAGAACATCAGGTTGAAGAAGATCAGATACCACTGGTCTATCATGGCTGACCCAGAGAAACCACAGTAGAACTGGTACCAGAAGATCAGAGCTACAAACATCTGGAGAGGAGAGAGAGGGAGATGGGAGAGAGAGAGAGAGAGAGAGAGAGAGGGAGATGGGAGAGAGAGAGAGAGAGGGAGATGGGGAGAGAGATGGGAGAGAGAGAGAGGGAGATGGGAGAAAGAGGGAGATGGGAGAGAGAGAGGGAAATGGGAGAGAGAGAGAGGGAAATGGGAGAGAGAGAGAGTGAGATGGGAGAGAGAGAGAGGGGGAGATGGGAGAGAGAGAGAGGGGGGAGATGGGGAGAGAGAGAGAGGGAGATGGGGAGAGAGAGAGAGGGAGATGGGGAGAGAGAGAGAGGGAGATGGGGAGAGAGAGAGGGAGATGGGGAGAGAGAGAGGGAGATGGGGAGAGAGAGAGGGAAATGGGGAGAGAGAGAGGGAAATGGGGAGAGAGAGAGGGAGATGGGGAGAGAGAGGGGGAAATGGGGAGAGAGAGGGAGAGATGGGGAGAGAGAGAGGGAGATGGGAGATCGGAGAGGGAGGGAGATGAGTCGACTGACTGAGGTTCTACAGCTGTTCAGTCTGTGGGCTAGAAATAAATGTACAGCTCTTTAATGGTACCAGTCTCTGCCCACTCACAAAACAGAACTACATTTATATTGCTGATTGATTTGTAGATTTGTGCCTTTTTTTGTGTGACCAACTTTTGATTTAGTTTGTCATTTTTCAGAAGGGGGTTATAGGTACAGGTATAACACTCAGTCATATTCATTCAGATATATTCCTACATTCAGTTATAATATTTGCATTTCATATTTCATACTTTCCTGTACCGGGCTGCCACTCAAATAATAACACAACACAATATCAGAGCAATGCAACAAAGACAAAGAACAGAATCAACAGTTTTGTAACATTCTGTATGCAAGGAAAAGAAACACACAAATACTGGCACTAAGACCGCACTCAAAGAGCTGTATAGGGCCGGCTGTATAGGGCCGGCTGTATTGGGCCGGCTGTAGAGGGCCGGCTGTAGAGGGCCGGCTGTATAGGGCCGGCTGTATAGGGCCGGCTGTAGAGGGCCGGCTGTAGAGGGCCGGCTGTAGAGGGCCGGCTGTAGAGGGCCGGCTGTAGAGGGCCGGCTGTAGAGGGCCGGCTGTAGAGGGCCGGCTGTAGAGGGCCGGCTGTAGAGGGCCGGCTGTATTGGGCCGGCTGTAGAGGGCCGGCTGTAGAGGGCCGGCTGTAGAGGGCCGGCTGTATAGAGCCGGCTGTATAGGGCCGGCTGTATAGGGCCGGCTGTAGAGGGCCGGCTGTATAGGGCCGGCTGTATTGGGCCGGCTGTAGAGGGCCGGCTGTATAGGGCCGGCTGTAGAGGGCCGGCTGTAGAGGGCCGGCTGTAGAGGGCCGGCTGTATAGGGCCGGCTGTATAGGGCCGGCTGTAGAGGGCCGGCTGTATAGGGCCGGCTGTAGAGGGCCGGCTGTAGAGGGCCGGCTGTAGAGGGCCGGCTGTATAGGGCCGGCTGTAGAGGCCCGGCTGTAGAGGGCCGGCTGTAGAGGGCCGGCTGTATAGGGCCGGCTGTAGAGGGCCGGCTGTATTGGGCCGGCTGTAGAGGGCCGGCTGTAGAGGGCCGGCTGTAGAGGGCCGGCTGTAGAGGGCCGGCTGTATAGAGCCGGCTGTATAGGGCCGGCTGTATAGGGCCGGCTGTATAGGGCCGGCTGTAGAGGGCCGGCTGTATAGGGCCGGCTGTATTGGGCCGGCTGTAGAGGGCCGGCTGTAGAGGGCCGGCTGTAGAGGGCCGGCTGTATAGGGCCGGCTGTAGAGGCCCGGCTGTAGAGGGCCGGCTGTAGAGGGCCGGCTGTATAGGGCCGGCTGTAGAGGGCCGGCTGTATTGGGCCGGCTGTAGAGGGCCGGCTGTAGAGGGCCGGCTGTAGAGGGCCGGCTGTAGAGGGCCGGCTGTATAGAGCCGGCTGTATAGGGCCGGCTGTATAGGGCCGGCTGTATAGGGCCGGCTGTAGAGGGCCGGCTGTATAGGGCCGGCTGTATTGGGCCGGCTGTATAGGGCCGGCTGTAGAGGGCCGGCTGTAGAGGGCCGGCTGTAGAGGGCCGGCTGTAGAGGGCCGGCTGTATAGGGCCGGCTGTATAGGGCCGGCTGTAGAGGGCCGGCTGTATAGGGCCGGCTGTATAGGGCCGGCTGTAGAGGGCCGGCTGTATAGGGCCGGCTGTATAGGGCCGGCTGTAGAGGGCCATAAGTAAACAAGAAAATGCTCATCCAGAGGCGGCGCTCCTAGTGGCCGGTGAACTGAATGCAGGAAAAACTGAAATCCGTTTAACCTAATTTCCACCAGCATGTCACCTGTACAACTAGAGGCGAAAAAACTCTAGACCACCTTTACTCCACACACAGAGACACATACAAAGCTCTCCCTCGCCCTCCATTTGGCAAATCTGACCATAACTCTATCCTCCTGATTCCTGGTTACAAGCAAAAACTCTAACAGGAAGTACCAGTGACACGCTCAATACGGAAATGGTCTGATAAAGCTGATGCTAAGCTACAGGACTGTTTTGCTAGCACAGACTGGAATATGTGACCAACCTGCTCGAGTCGGTCTAATGTAGCAAAATTTGAAATTGTGTTTTTTACATTGGATAAAAGTAGAGACTCAGAGCTAGAAAATTGTATATCATACACTACAGTTGAGGAACAATTGGAAAATATTTCTGCTTTGAAAGTTGACTTGTAACCTCACTTTTGAGAAAATGGCCTTTGAATGTTTTGCTACAATCACTGGAGAGCTCTTCTTTGTCTACACCCATTCAGCATCGTTCACACCCTCTTAAGCTTTAGCCCCACCCATCTCTAAGGGTTGATCCGAGCGTCCTGTCCTAACAACAGTCAACCACCCAAGCTAACTGGCTAACGTTGGCTAGCTTGCTAGCTACTTCCAGACACAAATGAGAGAACATCTCACTCTGACCATTTTACTCGCCCTAGCAGAGCTGGTTAGGCTGTTTCTATGTTATCCAGAGCGTTGGTGACTGCAACTGTGCCAATGTTTATTGACACCGGCCATATTCAACGGGTGTTGAGTGTTCGTAAATTCGTCAGTTATTCTGCGGTCTGGCACACTCAGATGAGAGTGCTCTGAAATCGGAGTAGATAGCCAGAGCGAATTTACCAGCTACGTTTATCAACATTTGTCGCAGTGACGTCATGAACATTCTATTGAAATGGTTCCTTGCATAGTGGAGTCTTTTGTTAAGACATGTTGCTAGCTAGCTAAACAATTAACCATAATCCCAACTCATGACGTTACTACCCTGCATGAATCTGAAGGTAGCTAAACCAACCAGGTTCAATGTTAGCTAGCTAACATTAGGCTATAACTAGCAAAGCAAATGGCTCTGAGATACAAATAATATAACTACACAGATCATACAGATAACGTTAGCTAGCGAGCCAGCCTGCTAACTTTAGCTAGCTAGCTAACAGTACACTTTAACTTAAAATGAAAATGACTTTCTGACAAAATTAGAAACGTGTAATATCTGAAAATGTAGCGAGCTAGACTATCTTACCCGTATACATGGATGGACGCTTCTCCCTCTCTGTCACGGATGCTATGGTTGCCCTTAGTTTGAAGATGTAATCCGGAGACAGGTGTTTTCTCCATCTCCTTAGCTATCATACTCTAATTCCACTGATTTCAAAACTCGGTCCTCCAGAAAGTGGAGAGCAACACTTATGCAGTTCTACTAAGCAATATATTTTTTCAAAAGCCCCGTTAGACAGGATTACCTACACATACTGACCAGCTCAAATAGACAGAAGCGTGCTACATGGCAGACCAATCCGAACTCATCTCTCAGCATGTCCAGCCCACTCATTATCTCAGACAATCATGGCTAGCGGGAAGGTTGCTCTTTTTCTGTGGCTAAACCAACTAGGCATGTAATTTAACAATTTTGTTCGTATTTACAGATGGCATACAAGTTTGTTATTAAGGCACATGAAAGTTCACATGTTCCAGAATGCATTTCTGCCAAAATACGCAGTAGTAGTGACGTGCAACATACGTTTCCTGAAACTAGTCACATATGTTCTGGGACTCATCCGATGGCATTGAGGAATTTACCACCTCAGTCCCCGGCTTCATTATTAAGTGCATCAATGAAATCATCCCCACAGTGACCGTACGTACATATCCCAAACAGAAGCCATGGATTACAGGCAACATCCGCACTGAGCTAAAGGCTCAAGCTGTTGCTTTCAAGTAGCGGGACACTAACCCGGACGCTTATAAATCCCGCTATGCCCTCTGACGAACCAACAGGTTAATATTCACAAGGCCTCAACTGGTCAAGCAAGACTTATATATCACAGAACCCGGCCGAGACCTGCCCAGTGATGCGAGCCTACCAGACAAGCCAAATGCCTTCAATGCTCGCTTCGAGACAAGCAACACTGAACCATGCTTGAGAGCACCAGCTGTTCCGGACGACTGTGTGATCACGCTCTCCGTAGTAAGACCTTTAAACAGGTTAACTTTCAAAAGGCCTCAGGGCCAGATGGATTACCAGGATACATACTCAGTCTGACCAGCTGGTAAGTGTCTTCACTGACATGTTCAACCTCTCCCTGACCCAGTCTGTAGTACCTACATGTTTCAAGCAGACCACCCTAGTCCCTGTGCCCAAGAACGCCAAGGTAACCTGTCTAAATGACTATCACCCCATAACACTCACATATGTAGCCATGAAGTGCTTTGAAAGGCTGGTCATTGCTCACACCAACACTATCATCCCAGACACCCTGGACCCACTCCAATTCGCATACCGCCCCAACAAATCCACAGATGACGCAATCTCTAATGCTGCGCACGACTCCAACACCATCATTAAGTTTGCCGACGACACGACGGTGGTAGGCCTGATCACCGACGACGATGAGTCAGCCTACAGGGAGGAGGTCAGAGACCTGGCAGTGTGGTGCCGGAGCAACAACCTCTCCATCAACGTCAGGAAGAACAAGGAGCTGATCGTGGACTACAGGAAACAGAGGGCAGAGCACGCCCCAATTCACATCGACGTAGCTGTAGTGGAGCGGGTCGAGAGCTTCAAGTTCCTCGGTGTCCACATCACTAAGGATCTGTCATGGTCCAAACACACCAATACAGTCATGAAGAGGGCACGACAACGCCTCTTCCCCCTCAGGAAGCTGAAAAAATTTGGCATTGTCCATCAGATCCTCAAAAAGTTATACAGCTGCACCACTGAGAGCATCTTGACTGGCTGCATCACCGCCTGGTATGGTAACCTTATGTACCAGCCATGGAGGTCGTCGGGTAAGCTTGGCGTCGGGTAAGTTTGGCTTTATACATAGCTTGGGCTTTGTCGAGTAAGGCTTAAACTATGTATTTAGATTGTAGTTAGGTATTGTAGGTAGGTATCGTGGGTTGTTGTAGGTAGTTATTGTATGTAATTATTGTAGGTTAGTATTGTATTCGGCGGTGCCGGGTGTAGCACGAAGCTAGCTAGCTAGCTAACTCACCACCTGGACTAGCTGGCGAGTAGCTATTAGCAACGGTATAGTTGTTTCACGCCTGAGAGTGCCTGTAATTACGCCAGCTGGCTGCCTACAATAATTACATACAATAATTGCCTACCATTCAGCTGTTTTCTAACCTCATTGTCTGAACCGTTAACGTTAGGTAGCAAGTGGCTACTGCTTGAAAATTAGCAAGCTTGTTGCAACCTGGATAGCTACTTGTAAACAATAGCTGGAACGACCGAGCGAACAGACGCGAACTGGCTGAGTCAATTCAGTGGCTAGCTTTGCACTTGGCTAGCTAACAGTAGCTGCTAGGGATAAGTCATAACCTACACTTGTGTTTTGTTTTTTACATATTGATAGCCCGAGTCGCTCAAGGAATTCGGGACATGGGTGACTAGTTAACGTTAGTTTGGCTCTCTCTGTGTTTTCGTGCCGTGAAAGGAGGGGTTCTTCTTTGTCTGAAAGCAATGGCTAGCTAGTTTGCTAACTATTCTAGCTAAATAACTGGCTGAATAAGTTGACGACGGACTCGCTCAAGCTGTCGGGACTAACCCACAACGTTAGTGGCTGAGTATTGGCGCTAAACCCTGCTGTTGGAGACCGGCATGCTAGCTGGCTGTGGTGTCTTATGACGAGGTGCCCAGACGTTTTTCACGGAATAATACTGCACCTAGTTAGCTAGCTGAATAAACTAGGTTAGTCTATTCCTAGAAAACATTGAACCGCTGTAGTTTACAACAATTATAGTTTCTGAGGTGGAAGTTGGGAGAGTTATATTTGGGAGTTGTGGTGAGGGAGGCCCCGCTCTCTCCTTTCCCAGATGTTTAGTTCATTTTATTCTGATCTCCTCTGCATTATTGTAGCCATCTGCTGCAGCCTGTCAACTATGCCTCTGCCTATCCCTGTTCTCTCCTCTCCGCACAGGCTACACAAACGCCTCACACCGCGTGGCTGCTGCCTCTCTAACCTGGTGGTCCCTGCACGCACGACCCACGTGGAGTTCCAGGTCTCAGGCAGCCTCTGGAACTGCCGTTCTGCTGCCAACAAGGCAGACTTCATCCCAGCCTATGCTACCCTCCAGTCCCTCGACTTCTTGGCGCTGACGGAAACATCGATTACCACTGAAAACACTGCTACTCCTGCTGCTCTCTCCTCGTCTGACCATGTGTTCTCGCATACCCCGAGAGCATCTGGTCAGCGGGGTGGTGGCACAGGAATCCTCATCTCTCCCAAGTGGACATTCTCAATTTTTCCCCTGACCCATCTGTCTATCTCCTCATTTGAATTCCATGCTGTCACAGTCACTAGCCCATTTAAGCTTAATATCCTTGTCATCTATCGCCCTCCAGGTTCCCTTGGAGAGTTCATCAATGAGCTTGACGCCTTGATGAGTTCCTTTCCTGAGGATGGCTCACCCCTCACAGTTCTGGGGGATTTCAACCTCCCTACGTCTACATTTGACTCATTTCTCTCTGCCTCCTTCTTTCCACTCCTCTCCTCTTTTGACCTCACCCTCTCACCGTCCCCCCCTACTCACAAGGCAGGCAATACGCTTGACCTCATCTTTACTAGATGCTGTTCTTCTACTAATCTCACTGCAACTCCCCTCCAAGTCTCCGACCACTACTTTGTATCATTTTCTCTCTCCCTCTCCTCCAACACTACTCACTCTGCCCCTACACAGATGGTAATGCGCCGTCGCAACCTTCGCTCTCTCTCTCCCGCTACTCTCTCCTCTTCCATCCTATCATCTCTTCCCTCTGCTCAATCCTTCTCCCTCCAATCTCCTGATTCTGCCTCCTCAACCCTCCTCTCCTCCCTTTCTGCATCCTTTGACTCTCTATGTCCCCTATCCTCCCGGCCGGCTCGGTCCTCCCCTCCAGCTCCGTGGCTTGATGACTCATTGCGAGCTCACAGAACAGAGCTCCGGGCAGCTGAGCGGAAATGGAAGAAAACTAGACTCCCTGCAGACCTGGCATCTTTTCACTCCCTCCTCTCTACATTTTCTTCATCTGTTACTGCTGCTAAGGCCACTTTCTACCACTCTAAATTCCAAGCATCCGCCTCTAACCCTAGGAAGCTCTTTGCCACATTCTCCTCCCTGCTGAATCCCCCCCCCCCCTCCCTCTCTGTGGATGACTTCGTCAACCATTTTGAAAAGAAGGTTGACGACATCCGATCCTCGTTTGTTAAGTCAAATGACACTGCTGGTCCTGCTCACACTGCCCTACCCTATGCTTTGACTTCTTTCTCCCCTCTCTCTCCAGATAAAATCTTGCGACTTGTGACGGCAGGCCGCCCAACAACCTGCCCGCTTGACCCTATCCCCTCCTCTCTTCTCCAGACCATCTCCGGTGACCTTCTCCCTTACCTCACCTCGCTGATCAACTCATCCTTGACCGCTGGCTATGTCCCTTCCGTCTTCAAGAGAGCGAGAGTTGCACCCCTTCTCAAAAAACCAACACTCGATCCCACTGATGTCAACAACTACAGACCAGTATCCCTTCTTTCTTTTCACGATTGAGCGTGCCGTCTTTAGCCAACTCTCTTGCTATCTCTCTCAGAATGACCTTCTTGATCCAAACCAGTCAGGTTTCAAGACTGGTCATTCAACTGAGACTGCTCTTCTCTGTGTCACAGAGGCTCTCCGCACTGCTAAAGCTAACTCTCACTCCTCTGCTCTTGTCCTTCTAGACCTGTCTGCTGCCTTTGATACTGTGAACCATCAGATCCTCCTCTCCACCCTCTCCGAGCTGGGCATCTCCGGCGCGGCTCACTCTTGGATTGCGTCCTACCTGACTGGTCGCTCCTACCAAGTGGCGTGGCGAGAAGCTGTCTCCGCACCACGTGCTCTCACCACTGGTGTCCCCCAGGGCTCAGTTCTAGGCCCTCTCCTATTCTCGCTATACACCAAGTCACTTGGCTCTGTCATATCCTCACATGGCCTCTCCTATCATTGCTACGCTGACGACACACAACTAATCTTCTCCTTTCCCCCTTCTGATAACCAGGTGGCGAATCGTATCTCTGCATGTCTGGCAGACATATCAGTATGGATGACGGATCACCACCTCAAGCTGAATCTCGGCAAGACGGAGCTGCTCTTCCTCCCGGGGAAGGACTGCCCGTTCCATGATCTCGCCATCACGGTTGACAACTCCGTTGTGTCCTCCTCCCAGAGTGCGAAGAGCCTTGGCGTGACCCTGGACAACACCCTGTCGTTCTCCGCTAACATCAAGGCGGTGACCCGATCCTGTAGGTTCATGCTCTACAACATTCGGAGAGTACGACCCTGCCTTACACAGGAAGCGGCACAGGTCCTAATCCAGGCACTTGTCATCTCCCGTCTGGATTACTGCAGCTCCCTGCCTGTGCCATTAATTTTTATTTTTTTATTTCACCTTTATTTAACCAGGTAAACCAGTTGAGAACAAGTTCTCATTTACAACTGCGACCTGGCCAAGATAAAGCAAAGCAGCGCGATAAAAACAACACAGAGTTACATATGGGGTAAAACAAAACAAAGTCAAAAATACAACAGAAATACATATATATACAGTGTGTGCAAATGTAGCAAGTTATGGAGGTAAGGCAATAAATAGGCTATAGTGCAAAATAATTACAATTAGTTAAACACCTACAACTCATCCAGAATGCCGCAGCACGTCTGGTGTTCAACCTTCCCAAGTTCTCTCACGTCACCCCGCTCCTCCGCACACTCCACTGGCTTCCAGTTGAAGCTCGCATCTGCTACAAGACCATGGTGCTTGCTTACGGAGCTGTGAGGGGAATGGCACCTCCGTACCTTCAGGCTCTGATCAGTCCCTACACCCAAACGAGGGCACTGCGTTCATCCACCTCTGGCCTGCTGGCTCCCCTACCTCTGCGGAAGCACAGTTCCCGCTCAGCCCAGTCAAAACTGTTCGCTGCTCTGGCACCCCAATGGTGGAACAAGCTCCCTCACAACGCCAGGACAGCGGAGTCACTCACCACCTTCCGGAGACATTTGAAACCCCACCTATTTAAGGAATACCTGGGATAGGATAAAGTAATCCTTCTACCCCCCCCTTGACAAAAAAAAAAAAAAAAAAAAAACATTGTAAAGTGGTTATCCCACTGGCTATAAGGTGAATGCACCTATTTGTAAGTCGCTCTGGATAAGAGCGTCTGCTAAATGACGTAAATGTAAATGTAAAATGTAACTGCTTGGCACCTGACCGCAAGGTGCTACAGAGGGTAGTGCGTACGGCCCAGTACATCACTGGGGCAAAGCTCCCTGCCATCCAGGACCTCTATACCAGGCGGTGTCAGAGGAACAGCTTCTACCCCCAAGCCATAAAACTGCTAAATAGTTAGTTAAATAGTTAACCAAATAGCTACCCGGACTATCTGCGTTGACCCTTTTTGCACAAACTTTTTTGACTCATCACATATGTACACATCTACCTGAATTAGCTTGTACCCCTGCACATCGAATCGGTACAGGCACCCCTTGTATATAGTTATCTTTACTCATTGTGTATCTATTATTACTACAAGTTCAACTTTTCTATTATTTCTATATATTCTTTCTCTGTTGGGAAGCCTGTTAATCACTGTCCTTTTGCTTACGAAGCATGTGACAAATAACATTTGATATAATTGGTCTGTATGTGTGGGGCTTTAGCTGAGCTTGTTCTTTACAGAGTCAAGTATACTTTATTTGTCCAGGCTTCAATTGTTCCTTGATGAGCACCATTCATTCTCGCTGTCAATAATTCTAATGTTTGAACTTCTAATAGTAACTGTATCCCTTGGTGAATTGGGAGAGTGAGGTGGTCGCCATCTTAGAGCCAAAAAGAAATGTGCAACAGTGCTGCCTGCCAGCAGTAATCATCTCTGACTGATTGAGAGATTCAAGCGCTATCATCATTAAGTAACATAAATGGTTGGGGAGCATTGAATATTGACATTCATGCTCTTTGAAATGAATTTTGTAACTTTGTCCCAAAAGCATTTAACTGCAGGGCACTGCCACATCATATTAAGGAACGTGTCTACCTGATTTGGGGGACACAGTAAGCATTTGGAAGTCGGGGCCAATTCCATTATAAAAAGTTTATTGGGTGTTAGATAAAGTCTGAACAAACTTGAAATGAATAAGTTGATGGTTCGGATTACTGGATGCCAAGGTCATATTTTTCCATATTCTGGTCCAGTTCAAGGATGATTCAGTTACATTTAGATCTGTAGATCTGTGGGCCATACTTTTTAAAATGGCTAGCTTAGAGTCTGCGGTTTCCAATAGTTGTTTAAATATTACTGAGTTTAGTCCTTTAGGGAGACCAGATGATCTGTTGTATAAATTCCATCATTGGATGGTTGGACAGGTGAGTTTCCCATGGAACTCCATGAACTCCTAGCATAGCTGCCCTACGTTGGAGATAAATAAATAAATAGTCAGAATGTCCTCAAACCATTACTATCCATGATATCGACAAAAGTACGGATGTGATGTGAAAAGGTACGACGTACGATTAGGCATTACTATTCAATATCTGGGCGTGCCATTTCGTTTCCCAGCTGCATAGTTTTAAAATGTTATGTGAGTAATAATAGGACCAAAGCGTAGTTTACGTTGTTTAAGAGACTTATCAATGAACACCACTTCTTCCAGTGCAATGGGAGACACCATATCTCTCTCTATTCTCAGCCAGGGAGCAGAATAGTCATGTCTAAACCTATTTATAATTGGGCGAAATGCTAGTGCTGGAAATACAATTTAAAGTTTGGAACGGATAGCCCTCCAACGTATTTCCCTCTGTAAATGTGTTAATTTAAATCGGGGATCTTTTACCTTTCCATACATATTTTGAAAACGCACAAATCCCAATTGCCAGAAGGGGGAGACATAGGAAGCATATACATTTTCACAATATAAATTCTGCTGGTTAGAGTGACTGGGATGTTAGTCCATCTACTGAGGTCGGATTGATTTGATTTGAGCATTTTGTTGATGTTTTTTTGCAATGGTTTTATCTAAAGAAGGAAATATATATTTTCCTAAATATTTGAAATGGGAAACGATTGGGATTCCATAAATAGAGATGGGGTCCTCTGTCGGGTTCTTGAGGGGCAGTACAGAAAGATTTGGTTAGATTTATTTTATAACTTGAGATGGAGCAAAATTTGTCTACGATCCTCAAAGCGTTTGGGAGGGATTGAGATACATTGTCTAGATAAAGTAAGATATCGTCGGCGTATAATGAGATGACGTGATCAGTACAATTGAGAGATATTGGTGTAATTTATTTTGTTTGTCTAAATTGCCTTGGCCAGGGGCTACATAAACAAAAATAGCAGAGGAGAGATGGGATCACCTTGCCTGCTACTTCTAGTTATTCTGAACAGAACAGAGCAGTTATTGCCTGTTATTACTATGGCTGAGGGATTGGCATATCATATTTTAATCAGATTAATGAAATTGGAGCCAAGACCCATATGTTCCAAAACTGACCAAAGATATGACCATTCTAGTCTATCAAAAGCTTTTTCTGCGTTGAGAGATAGAACTGCCCAAGGAGCTTTGGTTTCTGATGAAGCATGTTAGATATGTAATATATGGGGGCTAACTGGAGGATAATCATTTTTTAACAAAGCCACTTTGGTCTGGATGTACCAGTTTGGGTAAGTTTCGATGAATTAAGTATAGCTATAATTCTAATGGTTTGGCATAAGAAGAGGATCTAAAGGAAAAGATTAGCATATTTATTGTCTTCAGGAAACTCACTCAATATCTTCTGATGAAGTGGCCTGAGAAAAAGAATTGGATGGTAAAATCTATTTCACTCATGGGTTAAGAAATTCAAAAGGTGTTATGATCTTATTCAAAAACAATTAGGATCTTGAGGTGCAATCCGTTAAACTAGATTCTCAAGGAAGATGGATTGACCTTGAATATATGACTTGATGATAAACAGTTATGGCTCAAAAATCTATATGGACCAATGACGATCCAAACTTATTTGAAAACATCTAATTAGTCTCCAAGATACAAATAACTCTTATAATGGTAGGGGCCTACAATACAGTTTTAAGTACATCAATGGATCGTTAAGGCAATCATACTCTCATCTATCACCCTCCTGCGTTCAAAGAGATTACGAATATTATGGACACGTTGGAATTGACAGATATTTGGAGGCTTAAAAACCCGGATCTTGTAAGGTATAGTTGGAGGAGGCTTAATCAAGCTAGTTGTATTGATTCTTTTCTGGTATCCTTTTCAATGGCGCCAAAAGTGAAAAAAGTATGGCTTGAGGATCGAATGCGATCAGACCATCAACTTATATCCCTCCTTACAAGTATGACAGGCTTTCCACAAGGGCGGGGATATTGGAAATGTAACCAGGGGTTACAGACTGATGCTACTTTCTTAACAAAAACTAAGGAATTCATAAGACTTTCTTGCACAATACAGGTTCAGCGGACCCACATATTGTATGGGATACTTTTAAATGTGCCCTTAGAGGCCATTCAAAACAATTTTCATCCCCAAAAACAAAAACGGTATCAGTCAACAGAGAAAAGACTTAAAGCAGAAATAGAAAATCTAACATTAGACATCAATGATGTAGATAAATGGAATACAGAACCATTGAATAATGTAGACGTAAATCAAAAGTAGTTTGAGGAACTTATTCAGTAAAGACCGGGTTTCATTTATCTAAAAAACAGAGCAAATTAGATTGAGAACGACAAAAAATGCACCATGTATAGAAATGCAACCAAATATAACCTATAAAACGTAGTTACAAACGATGCAAAAATCCATCTCCCCAACAGAGATAAAGTAAAATATTTTAAACAAATGTTCTCGTCAAGTTCCTCCAACCTCACTTGACGACAAGTTTTGTGATATCCTTCTCCCAAAAAAATCATATTAAACTATCAGGCGACACAAAAAAAAATATTGTGAAGACCTAATTACACATGACGAACTATGGTTGGCAATTGATTCCTTTCAGATGGGGAAAACCCCTGATCTCGATGGCATTCCAATAGAGATATATCAAACTTTATGAACTACTGAAAGATCCATTACAAATCATGTTTTAATTACTCATACTGTCTATAAATGGCAGACTGTCGGACAGAGGGACTGATCTCTCTCCTACCGAAGCAGGAGCAAAGAGGAGGCCCCTGACCCTTCAATGTTGTGATGCAAAAATATTGTCTAAATGTATTGCTCCTACCGGACATTATTCATCACGATCAGACGGGATTCTGTAAAGGATGATATATCGGAGATAACAGACAACTATTAGAAATAATTGAAAACTATGAGAATGTAGGGAAACCAGGTATAATCTTCAAAGCAGATTTTGAGAAAGCGTTTGATACAGTATGTCTAGAATCTGTTTAGAAGTGCCTGGACTTTTTGAGAATCTCTCATAAGATGGGTAAAAGTGATGTACAACAATCCACATTTATCAGACTGTGGCAGCAGAACATTTTGAACACTTCATAGCTTCAATCTTGTGTATTTTATTCCTCATTTGACTATTTTCATTTTTTATAATAATAGTTTTAGGGGGGCTTTGGGGAGCTCATAAGTAAGCATTTCACGGTAAAGTTTACACCCGTTGTATTCGCTGCATGTGACAAATACAATTTGATTTGATTTAACGTTGTTTAAAACATTTTGGGGTTTGGCAAAAGTGTGATTTAGCGACTAGTGATTCAAGGCCACCCAATGCTTTTAGCTGTTTGTGTGTGAGTGAGACTCACAGCGTTCTTGTAGAAGAAGTACAGGATCATGTTGGCCAATCTGGAGTAACACCAGTGACCATGGACCAGCAGGAGCTTCTGAAGGTTCCGGAACCGCGGTAGGGCAAAGTCACTAGCCATCACAGCCTGTAGAGAGAGAGACACACACACACAAAATACTAAACACAGAGACATACAGAGAGACAGACACACAGATGTGGATGTAAGGACATTCCCATAGATAACTGTGGTCTCCTGCTGTTTTGGGATGTTTCAGTGTCCTGATGAACCATGAAGTGTTTCAGTCCTGATGAACCATGAAGTGTTTCAGTGTCCTGATGAACCATGAAGTGTTTCGGTGTCCTGATGAACCATGAAGTGTTTCAGTGTCCTGATGAACCATGAAGTGTTTCGGTGTCCTGATGAACCATGAAGTGTTTCAGTGTCCTGATGAACCATGAAGTGTTTCGGTCCTGATGAACCACGAAGTGTTTCAGTCCTGATGAACCATGAAGTGTTTCAGTGTCCTGATGAACCATGAAGTGTTTCAGTGTCCTGATGAACCATGAAGTGTTTCAGTGTCCTGATGAACCACGAAGTGTTTCAGTCCTGATGAACCATGAAGTGTTTCAGTCCTGATGAACCACGAAGTGTTTCGGTGTCCTGATGAACCACGAAGTGTTTCGGTGTCCTGATGAACCATGAAGTGTTTCAGTGTCCTGATGAACCATGAAGTGTTTCAGTGTCCTGATGAACCACGAAGTGTTTCAGTGTCCTGATGAACCACGAAGTGTTTCAGTCCTGATGAACCACGAAGTGTTTCAGTCCTGATGAACCATGAAGTGTTTCAGTCCTGATGAACCATGAAGTGTTTTAGGACTAAAAGCCAGAGGTGGGACCAAGTCACTATTATTCGAGTCCCAAGCAAGTCTCAAGTCACAAGAACTGAGTCTCAAACCGAGTCCCAAGTAGAACGGGTCGTACCGAGTCCCAAGTAGAACGGGTCGTGTCCCAAGTAGAACGGGTCGTGTCTTGAGACTTGCTTGGGACTCTAATAATAGTGGCACGTCGTGCATTCTAAGAGCCAGTCAAGTTACAAGTCAAGTAAAAAAAATAATCTATACATGCAATGACTTGTTCAATTACAAATCTTTGTCTGTTTTTTGAGGCTACCAGCCAGACGTTTTCATTCTTTTGTCTAGAACACATTTTAATTATTGCCATTATCAATTTCAAGCAATTTTGGCAAACCAAAAGATCATTAGATGGGGCTTTTGGTATGTCAAAATTGCTTGAAAGGTATAATTTACTTATGAAGCTTGTATGTTGAATTTGATGTTAAAATTCATTATTACATATTACATCATGCTAGTAATTGTTGCTTGATGCCCCATTGCTTGTGATCTTGCAAAAGTAAACAGTTAATATTCTTGATCACCTATTGATCAAACTATTTTTGGAGATGCATATTTATTTATTTGAGGTTTGCGCTGCACCCGATTCTATATTATTGTTATTGATTATTGCATTGTTGGGTTTTGAGTTTGCAAGAAAGGCATTTCACTGTGCATGTGACATTAAAACTTAAAACTAGATCCAATAGCTGTACAGCAAATCAGAACCCCCAAAAAGCAGTGGCTCAAAGCTCGCGACGCCCCCACGCACGGGCACGCACGGTCACGCACGGACACACACGCACGGACACGCACGGTCACGCACGGACACGCACGGTCACACACGCACGGGCACACACGCACGGACACGCACGGGCACACACGCACGGACACGCACGGTCACACACGCACGGACACGCACGGACACGCACGCGCGCACAATCGCTGCACAAATGTAGCCTGTCCTTACAGCCATAAACACTGATGCATTTTCAAAAAACGCAAGATACAGAAATAAACTGCGCTTTACACCTGAATTTGTAGCTGAAAGTCATTCATGTTAGCAACCCATATCAACTAGGGATATCATGTCACTTCTGTGGAGTCCAGAGCAAGCGGAATCACATGTCCTACTACAGTGGGGGAAAAAAGTATTTAGTCAGCCACCAATTGTGCAAGTTCTCCCACTTAAAAAGATGAGAGAGGCCTGTAATTTTCATCATAGGTACACAAAATGAGGAAAAAAAATCCAGAAAATCACATTGTAGGATTTTTAATGAATTTATTTGCAAATTATGGTGGAAAATAAGTATTTGGTCAATAACAAAAGTTTCTCAATACTTTGTTATATACCCTTTGTTGGCAATGACACAGGTCAAACGTTTTCTGTAAGTCTTCACAAGGTTTTCACACACTGTTGCTGGTATTTTGGCCCATTCCTCCATGCAGATCTCCTCTAGAGCAATTATGTTTTGGGGCTGTCGCTGGGCAACACGGACTTTCAACTCCCTCCAAAGATTTTCTATGGGGTTGAGATCTGGAGACTGGCTAGGCCACTCCAGGACCTTGAAATGCTTCTTACGAAGCCACTCCTTCGTTGCCCGGGCGGTGTGTTTGGGATCATTGTCATGCTGAAAGACCCAGCCACGTTTCATCTTCAATGCTCTTGCTGATGGAAGGAGGTTTTCACTCAAAATCTCACGATACATGGTCCCATTCATTCTTTCCTTTACACGGATCAGTCGTCCTGGTCCCTTTGCAGAAAAACAGCCCCAAAGCATGATGTTTCCACCCCCATGCTTCACAGTAGGTATGGTGTTCTTTGGATGCAACTCAGCATTCTTTGTCCTCCAAACACGACGAGTTGAGTTTCTACCAAAAAGTTCTATTTTGGTTTCATCTGACCATATGACATTCTCCCAATCCTCTTCTGGATCATCCAAATGCACTCTAGCAAACTTCAGACGGGCCTGGACACGTCTGGCACTGCAGTATTTTAGTCCCTGGCGGCGTAGTGTGTTACTGATGGTAGGCTTTGTTACTTTGGTCGCAGCTCTCTGCAGGTCATTCACTAGGTCCCCCCGTGTGGTTCTGGGATTTTTGCTCACCGTTCTTGTGATAATTTTGACCCCACGGGGTGAGATCTTGCGTGGAGCCCCAGATCGAGGGAGATTATCAGTGGTCTTGTATGTCTTCCATTTCCTAATAATTGCTCCCACAGTTGATTTCTTCAAACCAAGCTGCTTACCTATTGCAGATTCAGTCTTCCCAGCCTGGTGCAGGTCTACAATTTTGTTTCTGGTGTCCTTTGACAGCTCTTTGGTCTTGGCCATAGTGGAGTTTGGAGTGTGACTGTTTGAGGTTGTCTACAGGTGTCTTTTATACTGATAACAAGTTCAAACAGGTGTCATTAATACAGGTAACGAGTGGAGGACAGAGGAGCCTCTTAAAGAAGAAGTTACAGGTCTGTGAGAGCCAGAAATCTTGCTTGTTTGTAGGTGACCAAATACTTATTTTCCACCATAATTTGCAAATAAATTCATTAAAAATCCTACAATGTGATTTTCTGGAAAAAAAATTCTCAATTTGTCTGTCATAGTTGACGTGTACCTATGATGAAAATTACAGGCCTCTCTCATCTTTTTAAGTGGGAGAACTTGCACAATTGGTGGCTGACTAAATACTTTTTTCCCCCACTGTACCTACCTGTTTGCAGCGTAGGTCACAGGGTCGGTCTGAAAGGAAAGCATGGTCTGTCTGCACCGTGAGCTGTCACTCCGGCTGTCCGCAGACTGAACCTGATAACCCGTTTCTCCCTCACAAATACTGTAATTAATTCACCATCTAATCTAACGTCATTAATGTTACATCTTCATTCCATAATATTGAAGGCAGTGCGATGTTACAGCCATCTTTAGACACAGGCCTAGTTTGGGTGGCATAACATGGTCATAACACTGTCACGACATATATTCAGACCTGTTGTGACATATATTGCTTTATTTTAAGGATGATTATGACACCTTCATAACAGTGTCAAAACCCGCAAAACATTCCATTACACCATAGCCTACACGTCAACAGTATTTATATAACTTATATAACTCTGAAATTTACCATATTAAATGATCATTGTAATTGCACACACGTTGATGTCAGACATGCCCTTACCCCAATGCTCTGTTGGTGATGACTGGGATGAATCCAGGAGCAGATTTCAGGAGCAGGACAAGACACCCTCTTTCTGACTGATGACTGACATCAGGGCCTGTAGGTGGTAGGCCTATCTGCCTTATATGATAATGTGGTCATAATGCTTCATGACAGTGTCATAAAGTGTATTTTCTTAGTCCAAGTAAAGTGACACAGGATGGTCATAATGCTTCATGACAGTGTCATAAAGTGTATTTTCTTAGTCCAAGTAAAGTGACACAGGATGGTCATAATGCTTCATGACAGTGTCAAAGTGTATTTTCTACAAGTTATTTAAAATATGATGAAAATAAACATAACGGTAAAGAATTCATTACAACAAAGGATTTAAGAAACAAACTTGCAAAATGAAAGGAAACTTATCGGCAGGAAAAAACCACATTTGAATAAATGTGGGTTTTGACACACTCTTATGTAGGTGTCATAACCAGCCATAAAAGAACGCAATAATATATGCCACAACAGGTGTAAATATATGCGTCATGACAGTGTTATGACCATACTATAACAGGTTATGAGAAGTTATTTCAGCTGTTATGACATATTATGACAGTTATGACTGTGTCATAACAGATTTCTAAACTATTTTATAATTTAAACATGGACCTACTCTGCTTTTGACAGGCAAAAGTGGAGAAAATAAAGCAAGTGTTTTTTGGTTACTAATCTCTGGATATGAGCGCCTGCCTTTGAGCGCCTGCCTTTGAGCGCCTGCCTTTGAGCGCCTGCCTTTGAGCGCCTGCCTTTGAGCGCCTGCCCTTGAGCGCCTGCCCTTGAGCGCCTGCCCTTGAGCGCCTGCCCTTGAGCGCCTGCCTTTGAGCGCCTGCCTTTGCGCGCCTGCCTTTGAGCGCCTGCCCTTGAGCGCCTGCCCTTGAGCGCCTGCCCTTGAGCGCCTGCCTTTGAGCGCCTGCCCTTGAGCGCCTGCCTTTGAGCGCCTGCCTTTGAGCGCCTGCCTTTGAGCGCCTGCCTTTGCGCGCCAATGCTGATGACTGGTTATTGGTCAACAATCAAGACGTGCAACTCTTTGGTTCTGAAGCACAGATTAGATGTTTTTGAGACAATCATTTGGTATAATACCGTAGGCCGACATCAATAACCAGATCAAAAGTATATATAAAATACAAATGGTAAATTATATGTAGACTATTATAAACTGGGTGGTTCGAGCCCTGAATGCTGATTGGCTGACAGCCGTGGTATATCAGACCGTATACCACGGGTATGACAAAACATTTATTTTTACTGCCCTAATTGCGTTGGTAACCAGTTTACAATAGCAATAAGGCATCTCGGGGGTTTGTGGTATATGGCCAATATACGTGTCGTGCATAAGAACAGCCCTTAGCCGTGGTATATTGGCCATATACCACACCCCATCGGGCCTTATTGCTTAATTAAAATATGTATGAAAAATATGTATTTTTCCCATTCAGTTTCACACTGGTGACCCCCCAAAACCTTCTCACTTGGAGAACCACTGCACTAGCTCACCCGACCTGTGTTGATTGACAGTTTGCTGGTCCAATCAGAGGGCCAAGTGTGTGTTTCACTAGACAATCTGTTGCACGTTTTTTGCAAGTCGATGCTGCCGATACCGTCTCTGGCTGCCTGGAGTAGGTTTGAATATTTTCCCGGTATTTTAGAAATGTTCCATCTCGAGGATAAATGACTTTTCTCCCGGGTAACCCGGTATTTCCTGCAAAAACCGTAAGTGTCATACTAAAGCATTATAAAGCTTGTAAACAGGCCTATGTCTGGATTTAATTAGAGCTTTGATAGAAAATTCAAGTCTGATGCTAGCTGAGTCGGATGAGTCATACATTAAAGACATGTTTTGAGCCCTACATTAAAAGACATTTAATGAACCCAAGCCCAAAAAAGCCCAAATGATTGTGCAGTTATCCAATACATATTACGCACAATAGAAAAACATAAAAGCCCATAGATGTAGCTAGCTATATAATGCCCATAGATGTAGCTAGCTATATAAAAGCCCATAGATGTAGCTAGCTATATAAAGCCCATAGATGTAGCTAGCTATATAAAGCCCATAGATGTAGCTAGCTATATAAAGCCCATAGATGTAGCTAGCTATATAAAGCCCATAGATGTAGCTAGCTATATAAAGCCCATAGATGTAGCTAGCTATATAAAGCCCATAGATGTAGCTAGCTATATAAAGCCCATAGATGTAGCTAGCTATATAAAGCCCATAGATGTAGCTAGCTATATAAAGCCCATAGATGTAGCTAGCTATATAAAGCCCATAGATGTAGATAGCTATGTATAGCTATATAAAGCCCATAGATGTAGCTAGCTATATAAAGCCCATAGATGTAGATAGCTATATAAAGCCCATAGATGTAGATAGCTATATAAAGCCCATAGATGTAGCTAGCTATATAAAAGCCCATAGATGTAGCTAGCTATATAAAGCCCATAGATATAGCTAGCTATATAAAGCCCATAGATGTAGCTAGCTATATAAAGCCCATAGATGTAGCTAGCTATATAAAGCCCATAGATGTAGCTAGCTATATAAAGCTCATAGATGTAGCTAGCTATATAAAGCCCATAGATGTAGCTAGCTATATAAAGCCCATAGATGTAGCTAGCTATATAAAGCCCATAGATGTAGCTAGCTATATAAAGCCCATAGATGTAGCTAGCTATATGCTCTCTTGAGTCAACAAATGAAACTAGCTCCAGTAGGTTCATATTTTTGAGTGTGAAATGTATTACTGTACTGTATTATATGGACTGGAATTACGCACATCGTTCAAACCCTGATAAAGCAGGGAGAGAACGTGATTCTGGTGATGCACAAACGGTCTACAAATTCTAGGCTAGCAAATGTTATTTTAATATTTAAATATAATTAGGGCCTATTTGTTTAATTAGTAGGCTGACGCATATTTAAGTGATAATGCTCTCGAAGCCGGTGTTTGGAGGATTATATTGGCACGAAGGCCGGCAAACCGTGCCAATTTATCCTCCAAACACCGGCTTCGAGGGCATTATCACTTTTATACAACGGGTTACCAAAATATTTAAAATAATGACTGACATATTTTCATAAAAATGTTATTTTGATGCATTTATTCACACTATTTCATCCTTCCACAAGATATAGTCCTGACACAAATCTAGGGTTGCTACCCAAGCCGGCTGGTCGTTCGTTCTATCGGTTCGGTTGCCAGAGATGCGACCCAGTCGTTCAGTCTTTTTGTTCTGTATCTATGGACGCGACCCAGTCGTTCAGTCTTTTTGTTCTGTATCTATGGAGAGTCGTTCGTTCTAAATGTTCTATTGCCATACTGGCTGGCAACGTTTTTATCCCTTGCTTGTTAGCTAGCCAACTACGGCTAACTCACAGTCACGTCAAACAGTGCAGCCAGAAGAACAACAGTAGCTGCATTTGTTTAAGAAGTTTTCTAGTGACATTTATTTGGATACATCCTTAACAATGAGCTAATGAGGCGCGATTTCACCAGGCATAGACAATGTGCTCACTCGTCAGGACACTGTTGTTGTTTAGATTTTAGATTTTTATTTCAAATTCAATTTAGTTTCAGTTAGTTTTCAGACTTGATTTACTAGTTTTTATTCAGTTTCATCAAAACATTTCTATTGAGTTGTTATATGATTTCGTTGTAGTGTT
>NC_139998.1:59668490-59699488 GCF_964263955.1 Coregonus lavaretus
TGGGCCTTTAACCAGCTAAACAGCTGCTCTTAGCAGAAATATGTGTGGAGTTAGCCTATTAGCGAGAAAGGTATGTTTGAGTTCACACTTCCTCTTTCAATTATATTGTGGGGAAGTCAAAAATAATGAAACACTCTCTACCAAATCTCCAAAATGACTAATTTGAGGTAGAAATTAGTTGGATCACTCAACAAAAAAGGCAGAGTATTTATTTTAGCTGACTTTAATCCATTGTTCAGGATGAGTACAGGTGACTGACGTTTTGACGTCAAGCTGAGGTCTTCTTCAGAGTGCCTAAACGTCAGTCACCTCTACTCATCCTGAACAACGGATTAAAGTGAGCTCAAATGAATTATTCTCAAATCAAAATCACATTTTATTGGTCACATGCGCCGAATACAACACGCCCTTAACTAACAATGCAGTTCAAGAAAGAGTTAAGAAAGTATTTACTAAAGTAAAACCAAATGTAAAAAATAAAAAAGTTACAATAAAATAACAATAACGAGGCTATATACAGGGGTCAATGTGTGGGGGTACAGGTTAGTTCAGGTAATTTGTACATGTAGGTAGGGGTAAAGTGACTATGCATAGATAATAAACAGCGAGTAGCAGCAGTGTAAAAACAAAGGGGGGGGGTATCAATGTAAATAGTCCAGGTGGCCATTTGATTAACTGTTCAGCAGTCTTATGGCTTGGGGGTAGAAGCTGTTAAGGAGCATTTTGGACCTAGACTTGGCACTCCAGTACCGCTTGCCGTGCGGTAGTAGAGAGAACAGTCTATGACTAGGGTGGCTGGAGTCTTTGACCATATTAGGGCCTTCCTCTGGAAGCTTGGCCCAGTGATGTACTGGCCTGACCAGCCTTTCAAAGCACTTCATGGCTACCGACATGAGTGCTACGGGGCGGTAGTCATTTAGTCAGGTTACCTTCGCTTTCTTGGGCACAGGGACTATGGTGGTCTGCTTGAAACATGTTGGTATTACAGACTCGGTCAGGGAGAGGTTGAAATCAACATGTTCAAATGAATAGGTTTGGTAGATAAAGAGTTCAGCTTCAGCAAACAAAGGAAAGGAGGGTCGACAAAAATCATCAGCTTAACAAGAACAACTTCCAAAAGGACTAATTCAAGGATGAAAGGAGTTGGAGAATTCAACAAAAAGGATGTACATGAATCGATTTGGTTGCTAAACAACCAATCCGTCTATAGGTGGCATGCATTTAAAAAGATTAAAACATTCTGCACACACCTCTTCAGAAATGTGATCAAATTTGCCATTGCGCTTTAGAAACTGGCATTGCCCAGTACCAACATCTCCTAATCATACAGCAAATGAGGGTGTTTTTGTTACCATAAAAGTTGAAGAGGTGTGGGCGGCAGGTAGCCTAGGGGTTAGAGCATTGGGTCCATAACAGGAAGGTTGCTGGTTGGAATATCCGAGCCAACTACGTTAAAAATCTGTCGATGTGCCCTTGAGCAAGGCACTTAATCCTAATTTCGTACAGGGGTGCCTATAACACAACACATTTCACGGCACCTATCAGCTGACAATAAAATAGTATTATTACTATTTTAAAAAAAAGAATAATAATAAAAATGAATGGAGGGCGTTTCCCAGGCAGGGTTGTAACGAACGAGCTCAGAAATATAGTATGGCTCTGATTTATCAATGAAAACATGCGTATCCATGTTTGTTGGGTGCGACAGTTTGATAAATCCCAATAATTTGTTTGCGAATGCAAAACCTAGAAACTCCCAGAATTGAGTTCCAAATTTACATATAATTATATATCATAATTGATAAATGAAGTGTTGCTATTATATTATATATTATATTATTATAACATTTAATTAATTAATTTAATTACTGTGCCATTTTTAAAAGACATGCCCCGCTCCTTCCTTGACTTGGCCAGTTGATAATCATCCCGATAATTGCCTCAACTGAACCTAAACTATACCGAAACTAATTTCACACATATAACAACAGATGAAGTAAAGTATGATGGGGGAGAAAGGGGGAGAATGGGTGAGTTGATGAGTGAGGGGGAAGTGGACAATACATCATTATGTAATCACCAACTGGGAATGAAGAACAAGGCCATTCTATTGTATGGTTCCATTCTAATTATAATCTCTAAATGATATGTACCTTACATCAGCCGTTGTACTCCACAACCCACAATGGTGCTGAAGAATGACATCACTCTACCAACGCAAGGCTAGAAAGAACGTTTCTGTCATGGACACCATACATCTGACAGTTTCCATCGACAGGACACAAGAAAGGGAGCGCACCTCAACCAAACAAAGGTCTGTCAATATTACAGAATACGTATCGCCATATATAGATTCATTTATTCAATATGCTCACTGTTTAACGAGTGTTGTTTTTCCTATGCCGGCCGCGACCGGGAGACCCATGGGGCGGCGCACAATTGGCCCAGTGTCATCCAGGGTAGGGGAGGGAATGGCCGGCAGGGATGTAGCTCAGGTAACGTTACTAGTAGCAGGGAAACATACTGTTGACCCGGCAACACAAGTAACGTTACTAGTAGCAGGGAAACATACTGTTGACCCGGCAACACAACTAACGTTACTAGTAGCAGGGAAACATACTGTTGACCCGGCAACACAAGTAACGTTACTAGTAGCAGGGAAACATACTGTTGACCCGGCAACACAAGTAACGTTACTAGTAGCAGGTCGGTGGGTTTGTGTGTGACTCAATACACTGCTTTTTATTTAAATTGAAAAATCTTTCTTTGGCACCAAATTTGAGCAAATAACCCTCCAGCTTACCTAATAGATGCAGGTTAGTCTCCAGTCTCAGAGCTGACAGACAGACAGCAGACCCCTCTCCCCCTCCCTCCAGGTTAGTCTCCAGTCTCAGAGCTGACAGACAGACAGCAGACCCCTCTCCCCCTCCCTCCAGGTTAGTCTCCAGTCTCAGAGCTGACAGACAGACAGCAGACCCCTCTCCCTCTCCCTCCAGGTTAGTCTCCAGTCTCAGAGCTGACAGACAGACAGCAGACCCCTCTCCCTCTCCCTCCAGCTTACCTAATAGATGCAGGTTAGTCTCCAGTCTCAGAGCTGACAGACAGACAGCAGACCCCTCTCCCCCTCCCTCCAGGTTAGTCTCCAGTCTCAGAGCTGACAGACAGACAGCAGACCCCTCTCCCCCTCCCTCCAGGTTAGTCTCCAGTCTCAGAGCTGACAGACAGACAGCAGACCCCTCTCCCCCTCCCTCCAGGTTAGTCTCCAGTCTCAGAGCTGACAGACAGACAGCAGACCCCTTTCCCTCTCCCTCCAGGTTAGTCTCCAGTCTCAGAGCTGACAGACAGACAGCAGACCCCTCTCCCTCTCCCTCCAGGTTAGTCTCCAGTCTCAGAGCTGACAGACAGACAGCAGACCCCTCTCCCCCTCCCTCCAGGTTAGTCTCCAGTCTCAGAGCTGACAGACAGACAGCAGACCCCTCTCCCCCTCCCTCCAGGTTAGTCTCCAGTCTCAGAGCTGACAGACAGACAGCAGACCCCTCTCCCCCTCCCTCCAGGTTAGTCTCCAGTCTCAGAGCTGACAGACAGACAGCAGACCCCTCTCCCCCTCCCTCCAGGTTAGTCTCCAGTCTCAGAGCTGACAGACAGACAGCAGACCCCTCTCCCCCTCCCTCCAGGTTAGTCTCCAGTCTCAGAGCTGACAGACAGACAGCAGACCCCTCTCCCCCTCCCTCCAGGTTAGTCTCCAGTCTCAGAGCTGACAGACAGACAGCAGACCCCTCTCCCCCTCCCTCCAGGTTAGTCTCCAGTCTCAGAGCTGACAGACAGACAGCAGACCCCTCTCCCCCTCCCTCCAGGTTAGTCTCCAGTCTCAGAGCTGACAGACAGACAGCAGACCCCTCTCCCTCTCCCTCCAGCTTACCTAATAGATGCAGGTTAGTCTCCAGTCTCAGAGCTGACAGACAGACAGCAGACCCCTCTCCCTCTCCCTCCAGCTTACCTAATAGATGCAGGTTAGTCTCCAGTCTCAGAGCTGACAGACAGACAGCAGACCCCTCTCCCCCTCCCTCCAGGTTAGTCTCCAGTCTCAGAGCTGACAGACAGACAGCAGACCCCTCTCCCCCTCCCTCCAGCTTACCTAATAGATGCAGGTTAGTCTCCAGTCTCAGAGCTGACAGACAGACAGCAGACCCCTCTCCCCCTCCCTCCAGGTTAGTCTCCAGTCTCAGAGCTGACAGACAGACAGCAGACCCCTCTCCCCCTCCCTCCAGGTCAGTCTCCAGTCTCAGAGCTGACAGACAGACAGCAGACCCCTCTCCCCCTCCCTCCAGGTTAGTCTCCAGTCTCAGAGCTGACAGACAGACAGCAGACCCCTCTCCCCCTCCCTCCAGGTTAGTCTCCAGTCTCAGAGCTGACAGACAGACAGCAGACCCCTCTCCCCCTCCCTCCAGGTTAGTCTCCAGTCTCAGAGCTGACAGACAGACAGCAGACCCCTCTCCCCCTCCCTCCAGGTTAGTCTCCAGTCTCAGAGCTGACAGACAGACAGCAGACCCCTCTCCCCCTCCCTCCAGGTTAGTCTCCAGTCTCAGAGCTGACAGACAGACAGCAGACCCCTCTCCCCCTCCCTCCAGGTTAGTCTCCAGTCTCAGAGCTGACAGACAGACAGCAGACCCCTCTCCCCCTCCCTCCAGGTTAGTCTCCAGTCTCAGAGCTGACAGACAGACAGCAGACCCCTCTCCCCCTCCCTCCAGGTTAGTCTCCAGTCTCAGAGCTGACAGACAGACAGCAGACCCCTCTCCCCCTCCCTCCAGGTTAGTCTCCAGTCTCAGAGCTGACAGACAGACAGCAGACCCCTCTCCCCCTCCCTCCAGGTTAGTCTCCAGTCTCAGAGCTGACAGACAGACAGCAGACCCCTCTCCCCCTCCCTCCAGGTCAGTCTCCAGTCTCAGAGCTGACAGACAGACAGCAGACCCCTCTCCCCCTCCCTCCAGGTTAGTCTCCAGTCTCAGAGCTGACAGACAGACAGCAGACCCCTCTCCCCCTCCCTCCAGGTTAGTCTCCAGTCTCAGAGCTGACAGACAGACAGCAGACCCCTCTCCCCCTCCCTCCAGGTTAGTCTCCAGTCTCAGAGCTGACAGACAGACAGCAGACCCCTCTCCCTCTCCCTCCAGCTTACCTAATAGATGCAGGTTAGTCTCCAGTCTCAGAGCTGACAGACAGACAGCAGACCCCTCTCCCTCTCCCTCCAGGTTAGTCTCCAGTCTCAGAGCTGACAGACAGACAGCAGACCCCTCTCCCCCTCCCTCCAGGTTAGTCTCCAGTCTCAGAGCTGACAGACAGACAGCAGACCCCTCTCCCCCTCCCTCCAGGTTAGTCTCCAGTCTCAGAGCTGACAGACAGACAGCAGACCCCTCTCCCCCTCCCTCCAGGTTAGTCTCCAGTCTCAGAGCTGACAGACAGACAGCAGACCCCTCTCCCCCTCCCTCCAGGTTAGTCTCCAGTCTCAGAGCTGACAGACAGACAGCAGACCCCTCTCCCCCTCCCTCCAGGTTAGTCTCCAGTCTCAGAGCTGACAGACAGACAGCAGACCCCTCTCCCCCTCCCTCCAGGTTAGTCTCCAGTCTCAGAGCTGACAGACAGACAGCAGACCCCTCTCCCCCTCCCTCCAGGTTAGTCTCCAGTCTCAGAGCTGACAGACAGACAGCAGACCCCTCTCCCTCTCCCTCCAGGTTAGTCTCCAGTCTCAGAGCTGACAGACAGACAGCAGACCCCTCTCCCCCTCCCTCCAGGTTAGTCTCCAGTCTCAGAGCTGACAGACAGACAGCAGACCCCTCTCCCTCTCCCTCCAGGTTAGTCTCCAGTCTCAGAGCTGACAGACAGACAGCAGACCCCTCTCCCTCTCCCTCCAGCTTACCTAATAGATGCAGGTCAGTCTCCAGTCTCAGAGCTGACTGAAACAGCAGCTCTTCTCTTCCCTGTATGGCCGTCTCTGCCTCCAGATGGTGTCGCAACCAGACAGCATACTCCTCCTTAGTGATAACCTAACACACACACACACAGACACACACACACACACACACACACACAGAGGAAGAAAATGTCCTGTATTTGATCAGGGAGTCATACTGAGACCAAGGTCCTTTATTTGATCAGGGAGTCGTACTGAGACCAAGGTGTCTTTTACAGATGAGCCCTGAATTACAGAAATTACAGAAAATACACACATCAATATAAATACAAAATGCAAGCAGAAAGAAAAACAGTCATAAAAACATTAATCAGTAATAAGGTCCTCAACCAGCTTTCTGAGGCACCAAAACATCCAATTTAAGAACATTTAGAAGATTGTTCCACAACTAAGGTGCAAGAAAACTTAAAAGCTGATTTATGTCTAAAGTTTAGTAATGATGTTGGGTACAGTGGGACTTTTTGTAAAAGGGCTTTATACTTGAAAACATAGCAACGTATTAACTTACGTGACATCAAAGATGGCAAACCAACATTCTGATAGAGAACACAGTGATGAGTACCAAACCAGTAGTTCATATAGATGATGTCACCATAGTCTAATCCTGTCACCCGTAGTAAAGCGCAGTGCGCTATGATAAACTGAACCTAACGACTTTAACGAAGTGGCAGCTGCGTTCATATAGATGATGTCACCATAGCCTCGGACCGATAGGAACGTTGACTGAATAATCTGCTTTCTACTATGTAGCGAGAGGCAGGACCTGTTTCTATAGAAGAAGCCCATTATTATTCTCAGCTTCTTAACTAACTCATCAATACGCTTTTTAAAAAGACAGTTTTTCATCTATCCAGACGCCCAGATATTTGTAAGCAGGGACACGATCAATATGGACACCATCCAAAGTACATATGCTTAAATCAGAATTATTTTTATGCGCTCTAGAGAACAACATATACTTAGTTTTACATGCATTCAGTACTAATTTCAAGTCAATAAAGTTTTTCTGTAAAACACAATGAAGCCAGACTGTAGTTCAGGCAGGTTATGTTTTTTTACAGACAAGTCTGTAGTTAATGTAAACAGTAATAAGTACAGGACCCAGAATGGAACCTTTCGCAATATCCAGGAAACCTGGTTTAACAGTCAGTAGATACACATAGAGGTCCATCGGTCAAGTCATTTTTTAACCAGTTAGTTACATGCAGCCTGGTCTAGGCCAATTGAGGAAAGCCTCTGAATTAGCAGTAATATAATATAATATGCCATTTAGCAGACGCTTTTATCCAAAGCGACTTACAGTCATGCGTGCATACATTTTTTATGTATGGGTGGTCCCGGGGATCGAACCCACTACCTTGGCGTTACAAGCGCCGTGCTCTACCAGCTGAGCTACAGAGGACCAGCAGTGAGTGATCAACAATATTGAAAGCCTTTGACAGGTCAGTGAAGAGGGCAGCACAATGTTGCCTTTTATCCACAATGTTAACAACATTTCTAACTAGGGATGCAGCAGAGATAATGCTATCACCTGGTCTAAAACCTGACTGATGTACATTTAGAATACATTCCAAAGATAAGCAAGATCTTAGCTGAGAATTAATCAAGGATTCTAATATTTTAGCTAGGGCGAGAAAGTTTAGAAATAGGGCGATAATGATTTAGGTCCCAAGGGTCACCACCTTTGTGAAGGGGGAGTACATGGTCCGCCTTCCAAACCTTGGGGATAGTACCAGATATAGTCGTATGGGTTAATGATTCAGCAATCAGGGGGGCAGAGAGCTGCAGCAAAAATGGATCAAGTATATCAGCCCAAGTGGATTTGTTTTTACGTCAATCTTAGCAATCTCTAGCACATCACAGATAGTAAATTGTTTAAATGAAAACAAATATTCACTAGAAGTTGACAGGTCGACCGTAGAGTCTGCTAGAGGCTGGCAGAGGGAAGAGCAGTCCATGGACTGACCAGGGTCAATTAAACCACCGTTTCTCTCAAGTAAAAAGCCTGCCGAGATGATAAAATAACGATTCAAAGCTTCACTTATTCCATTCTTCTCAGTTATGATGCCAGAGTCAGAACTTGCTTAGGCAGGGGAGAAGAGGAATTTGTACGCTTCAGTGCAGTTACTGTTTTCCAACATGTAGAAGGATCACCAGCAGAGATATATCTTAAAAAGTAGCTTGATTTAGCTTTTCTGAATCGAGATAGTACATCCGTTTCTCAATTGGCTGAAAGCTTGCCAGTCCACTACAGAGTCAGTTTTCCTTGCTTCAGGCCTGAATGAGCTCAATGATGGAAATAGTTTTAAAAAAATAAAAGTCCTGCAAAAGCCCTATTTGTGCTGAAGAGGTATTGTGTCTTGCTGAAGCGGTGTTACCTTGTTGGCGATGCAGAGCGTACGGAGACCGTCCGCAGCGTAGAGGTTCAGGTCGTTCTGGGTCTTGTATAGGATCTTTCTTTGGCGTCTCCCTTTGGAATCATCTGAAAAGTGAAAGAGGAACTAAATAAACCTGTGCAAGTTTGCATCAACATCGGCTCCTTCTGTTGTCTCTTGCAGGAAAGTTACTTCTCACACACCAAACATTTAGGAAACTTCTAAAGTGATATTCAGTAACAGATTCTTCTATAACGTCTTGCACTTCTCACACATCACCACAACCAGCCCACGTGCTGAGTTGTCACCGGCTGCTTCTGACTCAGCTCTTAAGAGTCTGGTTTCAACAGACCATTAATCTAGCTGTAATTACAGTCATTACCTCCCTATTCAATCAAACCCGGCACCCAGAAGTTTCAGTGGTATGACAACATTCTTCTTGTCCATTTGGTCATAGCTTTACTAGAGTGAACCTACTGCCGACCGAGGCTGGTCCCAGATCTGTTTGTGCTGTCTTCAGCGTTTTCCTGAAGTACATGGAGTAGCCAGCCAGATAGAAAAGTAGCCAGCCAGGGAGTTCTGGGATGTGGGGGTCCGGGGGGGGACATGCCCCTGAAATAGTTTTGGCAGAACAAGCTCTATTGTGTTGCCCTCTGGTACATGTCTTGATTCCATCTGAAATACACAGCTAAATGATTGAATACTTTAACGACTTTACCAGATCAGTTTAACGACTTTCCCAGATCAGTTTAATGACTTTACCAGATCACTTTAACGACTTTACCAGATCAGTTTAACGACTTTACCAGATCACTTTAACGACTTTACCAGATCACTTTAACGACTTTACCAGATCAGTTTAACGACTTTCCCAGATCAGTAAAATGAGTTGTGGGATAGAGTAGAAAGACATGACTTTACTATTTAAATAACTGAATATGTATGAGTTCAGTTTGTTGTTGTTTTGGATATCGTCTAGGACTTTATGATCAGGACTATTAAGTAAAATAACCTTAAATCTTTTTTAACGTTTAACCTGTCTTCTCTTGAGAATAAATTCATATTTACAGTTTTACTGCAAGAAATGAATTGCAATCAATATCTTTAATAATACCATACAAGTATCATGACATTAGCCCTGGGAGCCATTTAGTTCCACGTCAGCTAGAGAGAGAGACAGCCAGCCAGCCAGCCAGCCAGCCAGCCAGCCAGCCAGCCAGCCAGCCAGCCAGCCAGACACAGCCAGCCAGCCAGCCAGCCAGCCAGACTGCCAGCCAGACTGCCAGCCAGACTGCCAGACAGACGTACCCCACCTTCACAAGGCAGGCTGGTGGGAGAGGGAGAAACACTTAGGGTAAATCAGTGCTTGAAATGGGTGCCAGTACCCATTTTAATTTTACAGTACCGTGTTGGGCCCTGCTGGTGTGCAGGAATGGTATTGGTGGACGGTGAATACAATCTTACCATCTAACCAAGACCTCCTCGTCAATCTCCTAACTCACCTGACCAGACAAGGTTACAAGTAGACATCTCCTAACTCACCTGGCCAGACAAGGTTACAAGTAGACATCCCCTAACTCACCTGGCCAGACAAGGTTACAAGTAGACATCCCCTAACTCACCTGGCCAGACAAGGTTACAAGTAGACATCCCCTAACCCACCTGACCAGACAAGGTTACAAGTAGACATCCCCTAACTCACCTGGCCAGACAAGGTTACAAGTAGACATCCCCTAACTCACCTGGCCAGACAAGGTTACAAGTAGACATCCCCTAACTCAGCTGGCCATGGTTCAGACAAGGTTACAAGTAGACATCCCCTAACTCACCTGGCCAGACAAGGTTACAAGTAGACATCCCCTAACTCACCTGGCCATGGTTCAGACAAGGTAACACAACGTTTTAAACATCCAGGGTTATCAAGATGTGACAACGCCGTTGTTTTTCACAGAAACTACCTATAATTGAAAGTAATGAATCAGTAGTAGAGATTGACTGGTGCTACTGTAGTGAGAATCTATTCCATTTGTCCAGGTGTGAGAAGACCGAGCCAGCCTCTGTCCCCACGTGGAGATTATATCTATCACTCTGGACCACAGACAAGACTCAATCCTACTGCAGAATGAAGTCTACTGACAGTAAAGAAGGCCGACCACACAGATTACACATCTCAGTACTACAGATAGGCTAACACACAGTAGACTGTAGGTTACACACCACCCAGACAGACACACATAGATACAACCCTCAGCACAACTGCATGAGTTGGTTAACATCAACAGAATCCCTAAATACGTCACCACCACCTGCAAGTCAACATCCTTACAGAATTATCACTATGACAACATTAAATCACCATCAAGAGGTAACCCAACCTACAATCTCACAACCCTGCTCAAGTATCATATTGACCACTCCTTTCCCCATCTCGGTCCCAGAGTCGTTTGTGCATGTATGACAATGACCATTGAAGTTGGTTACAGAGCACAAACAGACCTGGGACCAGACTACCCTTCCCCTGCCACACAAACAGACCACTACCCCAACCACCCTTTAATCTCCTCCTCCTCGTACAGTGCCTTCAGAAAGTTTTCACACCCCTTGACTTATTCCACATTTTGTTGTGTTACAGCCTGAATTTAAAATTGACATTTGTTGTCACTGGCCTACACACAATACCCCATAATGTCAAAGTGGAATTATGTTTTTTTAATTACTTTTTTAAAACAAATTAATTAAACATTAAAAGCTGAAATGTCTTGAGTCAATAAGTATTCAACCCCTTTGTTATGGCAAGCCTAAATAAGTTCAGGAGTAAAAATGTGCTTAACAAGTCACATAATAAGTTGCATGGACTCACTCTGTGTGTAATAATAGTGTTTAATTAACATAATTATTGAATGACTAAATCATCTCTGTGCCCCACACATACAATTATCTGTAATGTCCCTCAGCCGAGCAGTACATTTCAAACACAGATTCAACCACAAAGACCAGGGAGGTTTTCCAATGCTTCTAAGATACAGGCCTCCTTCCTAACTCAGTTGCCGGAGAGGAAGGAAACCGCTCAGGAATTTCACCATGAGGCCAATGGTGACTTTAAAACAGTTGCACAGTTTAATGGCTGTGATAGGAGAAAACTGAGGATGGATCAACAACATTGTAGTTACTCCACAATACTAACCTAAATGACAGAGTGAAAAGAAAGAAGCCTGTACAGAATAAAAATATTCCAAAACATGCATCCTGTTTGCAACAAGGCACTAAAGTAATACTGCAAAAAATGTGGCAAAGCAATTAACTTTTTGTCCTGAATAGAAAGTGTTATGTTTGGGGCAAATCCAATATAACATCACTGAGTACCACTCTCCATATCTTCAAGCATAGTGGTGGCAGCATCAAGTTATGGTAAGGTAGGTAGCCTTGGCTTGTACAAGTCGGAACGGCTCATAGGGCAGGAGCGTGGGGCAGCTTGATGTACAAGTACACCCCCTGGAAGGACGCTAGTCTATCGCAGGGCCTTAACCCACATCTATCTCCTTAATGCTGAGTTCCTCGGCACTCGGCCAGGGATCATGTTATGGGTATGCTGGGGAGTTCTTCAGGATAATAAAGAAACGGAATGGAGCTAAACTCAGGCAAAATCCTAGAGGAAACGCTGGTTCAGTCTGCTTTCCACCAGACACTGGGAGATGAATTCACCTTTCAGCAGGACAATAACCTAAAACACAAGGCCAAATCTGCACTGGATTTGCATACCAAGAAGACGGTGAATATTCCTGAGCGGCCGAGTTACAGTTTTGACTTAAATCTACAGCAAGACTTGAAAATTGTTCAAATGTTGCACAATCCAGGTTTGGAAAGCTCTTAGAGACTTACTCAGAAAGACTCTCAGCTGTAATAACTGCCAAAGGTGCTTCTACAAAGTATTGACTCAGAGGTGTGAATACTTATGTAAATTAGATGCATTTCATTTTCAATAAATATGCAAATATTTCTAAAAACATGTTTTAACTTTGTCATTATGAGGTATTGTGTGTAGATGGGTGAGAAATTGTTTTCAATTCAGGCTGTAAAACAAAATGTGGAATAAGTTTGAATACTTTCTGAAGACAGTGTACAGGGAGGAGGAGATTAAAAGGTTGGTTAACTCTGGAATACTTTCTGAAGACAGTGTACAGGGAGGAGGAGATTAAAAGGTTGGTTAACTCTGGAATACTTTCTGAAGACAGTGTACAGGGAGGAGGAGATTAAAAGGTTGGTTAACTCTGGAATACTTTCTGAAGACAGTGTACAGGGAGGAGGAGATTAAAAGGTTGGTTAACTCTGGAATACTTTCTGAAGACAGTGTACAGGGAGGAGGAGATTAAAAGGTTGGTTAACTCTGGAATACTTTCTGAAGACACTGTAGGTCAGATTATACCTAATAACTCCAGGCATCATATTGACGAGTCCTCTACCTCCCCTCCCCTGGCCTGCTGTGAGGCCCTCCTACCTGTAGGTGGCAGTGTGATGAGGTCCATGATGACAGAGTCAGCTCCTTTAGTATAGACGGTGATCTGGTCTGTTAGAGGGTGTCTCACCACCACAGACATCCTCTTCCTGGTGGAGTCAAACCCCAGAGTGTGGAGCAGCTCAAAGCTCAACTTCCCCAGGTGAGGTAGCTCCACCGTCACCTGATCAGGTAGCCGGCCAACCAGACAACACTTATAGGCCCGCGCCGCATACACCAGGGCAGCCTCGTCAGGTGACTCTGCCTCGTAGCGCAGCTCGCCTTCCTCCAGGGCCCCAGGCTTTCCCTCGGTAGTGTGAGGAGGGACAGAGGAGAAGGCATGCTCCAAACCCCCCGGACCTCCAGGGTGATGCTCCTCGTCTAATTTAGTCAGGGTGCTCTCAGCGGAGGGGGAGGAGAGGACACTGGAGCATTCGCGGTGGGAGGAGCGGTTGAGGCTGGAAGAGCTGCTGCTGTTGGAGTTGGAGGTGAGACGGCTGGGGGTGAAGCGCTTGATGAAGTCCTCGATAGTCTTCACTGGGGACTTGAGCCCAAACCTCATCCGTACCTGAGAGAGAGAGAGAGAGTGAGACAGAGGGTTAGAAACATTAGCTCAAATCTCATCCACACCTGAGAGAGAGACAGTGAGACAGAGGGTTAGAAACATTAGCTCAAATCTCATCCACACCTGAGAGAGAGAGAGACAGTGAGACAGAGGGTTAGAAACTTACCTGAGAGAGAGGGATAGAGAGAGAGGGTGTGAGACAGAGAGACAGGGAGTTAGAAATATCAGCTCATCATCTGCACCTGAGGCAGAGAGAGAGGGATAGAGAGAGAGACATGAGACAGAGAGACAGAGAGAGGGAGACATGTGAGACAGAAAGAGGGAGACATGTGAGACAGAGGGAGACGTGAGACAGAGGGACAGAGAGAGGGAGACATGTGAGACAGAGGGACAGAGAGAGGGAGACATGTGAGACAGAGGGAGACGTGAGACAGAGGACAGAGAGAGGGAGACATGTGAGACAGAGGGACAGAGAGAGGGAGACGTGAGACAGAGGGACAGAGAGAGGGAGACATGTGAGACAGAGGGACAGAGAGAGGGAGACATGTGAGACAGAGGGACAGAGAGAGGGAGACGTGAGACAGAGGGACAGAGAGACAGAGGGACAGAGAGAAGGAGCAATGTGAGACAGAAAGAGGGAGACATGTGAGACAGAGGGACAGAGAGAGGGAGACGTGAGACAGAGGGACAGAGAGAGGGAGACATGTGAGACAGAGGGACAGAGAGAGGGAGACATGTGAGACAGAGGGACAGAGAGAGGGAGACGTGAGACAGAGGGACAGAGAGACAGAGGGACAGAGAGAAGGAGCAATGTGAGACAGAAAGAGGGAGACATGTGAGACAGAGGGACAGAGAGAGGGAGACATGAGACTGAGACAGAGAGACATGTGAGGCTTCTCTCTGAAACCACACATCCATCTGAAGGTGACGCTTGAAGCAATAGAGGAAATCAACAAGATCCACAAGTATTCTTTCACAATAGCTGGCAGCGGATATTTTTTGCCTGATGCAGGACTCTAGTGCAATAGGGGAGAGCGTAAACATTCATTTCCAAAAGGATGATCTACTAGCTCGGCTAGGTGTGATGATCTACTAGCTCGGCTAGGTGTGATGATCTACTAGCTCGGCTAGGTGTGATGATCTACTAGCTCGGCTAGGTGTGATGATCTACTAGCTCGGCTAGGTGTGATGATCTACTAGCTGGGCTAGGTGTGAAGAATCCCCCAGTTTGTACCACAGTTTAGACTACTGATAGATGCTGCGGTCAGTCAGAGTTGAGTCCTATTGTAAAGTGTAGCCTAATGGCCAAAAAAGGGCAAACTTGTGGTCCTCTGTAGGTCAGCTGGTAGAGCACGGCGCTTGTAACGCCAGGGTAGTGGGTTCGATCCCCGGGACCACCCATACACAAAAATGTATGCACACATGACTGTAAGTCGCTTTGGATAAAAGCGTCTGCTAAATGGCATGTTATGTTATGTTATTGCAATGTATTCGATGCTTAAGTACTCTAAAGTTTTACATTTCTAACTCAAAATCACAGACCATATTTGTCATAACGAAAAATGCATCAACCCCTACAAATATATAAACGTATTATAATCCATATAATAATTCAAATGAAATTAGCTGTAGTGAGATGTACTAATGTGTCAACATTTTTAAATAACACATACGGAATCATGTAGGGGGGGGGGGGGTATACAGAAGATAGCCCTATTTGGTAAAAGACCAAGTCCATATTATGGCAAAAACAGCTCAAATAAGCAAAGAGAAATGACAAGCCATCATTACTTTAAATCAAATCAAATTTCATTTGTCACCTGCGCCGAATACAACAGGTGTAGACCTTACAGTGAAATGCTTACTTACAAGCCCTTAACCAACAATGCAGTTTTAAGAAAGAATACCCCCCCACCAAAAAAGAAAAAGAAAAACAATATAAATAATACGAAATAAAAGTATCAAAATGTTTAAGAGCAGCAGTAAGAACAACAATATACAGGCTATATACCGGGAGGTACCGGTACCGGGTCAATATACAGGCTATATACCGGGAGGTACCGGTACCGGGTCAATATACAGGCTATATACCGGGAGGTACCGGTACCGGGTCAATATACAGGCTATATACCGGGAGGTACCGGGTCAATATACAGGCTATATACCGGGAGGTGGAGGTACCGGGTCAATATACAGGCTATATACCGGGAGGTACCGGTACCGGGTCAATATAAAGGCTATATACAGGGGGTACCGGTACCGGGTCAATATACAGGCTATATACCGGGAGGTACCGGTACCGGGTCAATATACAGGCTATATACAGGGGGTACCGGTACCGGGTCAATATACAGGCTATATACCGGGAGGTACCGGTACCGGGTCAATATACAGGCTATATACCGGGAGGTACCGGGTCAATATACAGGCTATATACAGGGAGGTACCGGGTCAATATACAGGCTATATACCGGGAGGTACCGGGTCAATATACAGGCTATATACCGGGAGGTACCGGGTCAATATACAGGCTATATACAGGGGGTACCGGTACCGGGTCAATATACAGGCTATATACAGGGGGTACCGGTACCGGGTCAATATACAGGCTATATACCGGGAGGTACCGGGTCAATATACAGGCTATATACCGGGAGGTACCGGGTCAATATACAGGCTATATACCGGGAGGTACCGGTACCGGGTCAATATACAGGCTATATACCGGGAGGTACCGGGTCAATATACAGGCTATATACCGGGAGGTACCGGTACCGGGTCAATATACAGGCTATATACCGGGAGGTACCGGTACCGGGTCAATATACAGGCTATATACAGGGGGTACCGGGTCAATATACAGGCTATATACCGGGAGGTACCGGGTCAATATACAGGCTATATACCGGGAGGTACCGGTACCGGGTCAATATACAGGCTATATACCGGGAGGTACCGGTACCGGGTCAATATACAGGTTATATACCGGGAGGTACCGGTACCGGGTCAATATACAGGTTATATACCGGGAGGTACCGGTACCGGGTCAATATACAGGCTATATACCGGGAGGTACCGGTACCGGGTCAATATACAGGCTATATACCGGGAGGTACCGGTACCGGGTCAATATACAGGCTATATACCGGGAGGTACCGGGTCAATATACAGGCTATATACCGGGAGGTACCGGTACCGGGTCAATATACAGGCTATATACAGGGGGTACCGGGTCAATATACAGGCTATATACCGGGAGGTACCGGTACCGGGTCAATATACAGGCTATATACCGGGAGGTACCGGGTCAATATACAGGCTATATACCGGGAGGTACCGGTACCGGGTCAATATACAGGCTATATACCGGGAGGTACCGGTACCGGGTCAATATACAGGCTATATACAGGGGGTACCGGGTCAATATACAGGCTATATACCGGGAGGTACCGGTACCGGGTCAATATACAGGCTATATACCGGGAGGTACCGGGTCAATATACAGGCTATATACCGGGAGGTACCGGTACCGGGTCAATATACAGGCTATATACCGGGAGGTACCGGGTCAATATACAGGCTATATACCGGGAGGTACCGGGTCAATATACAGGCTATATACCGGGAGGTACCGGGTCAATATACAGGCTATATACCGGGAGGTACCGGTACCGGGTCAATATACAGGCTATATACCGGGAGGTACCGGTACCGGGTCAATATACAGGCTATATACCGGGAGGTACCGGGTCAATATACAGGCTATATACCGGGAGGTACCGGTACCGGGTCAATATACAGGCTATATACCGGGAGGTACCGGTACCGGGTCAATATACAGTCTATATACAGGGGGTACCGGTACCGGGTCAATATACAGGCTATATACCGGGAGGTACCGGTACCGGGTCAATATACAGGCTATATACCGGGACGTACCGGGTCAATATACAGGCTATATACCGGGAGGTACCGGTACCGGGTCAATATACAGGCTATATACCGGGAGGTACCGGTACCGGGTCAATATACAGGCTATATACCGGGAGGTACCGGGTCAATATACAGGCTATATACCGGGAGGTACCGGTACCGGGTCAATATACAGGCTATATACCGGGAGGTACCGGTACCGGGTCAATATACAGGCTATATACCGGGAGGTACCGGGTCAATATACAGGCTATATACCGGGAGGTACCGGTACCGGGTCAATATACAGGCTATATACCGGGAGGTACCGGTACCGGGTCAATATACAGGCTATATACCGGGAGGTACCGGGTCAATATACAGGCTATATACCGGGAGGTACCGGTACCGGGTCAATATACAGGCTATATACCGGGAGGTACCGGTACCGGGTCAATATACAGGCTATATACAGGGGGTACCGGGTCAATATACAGGCTATATACAGGGGGTACCGGTACCAGGTCAATATACAGGCTATATACAGGGGGTACCGGTACCGGGTCAATATACAGGCTATATACAGGGGGTACCGGTACCGGGTCAATATACAGGCTATATACCGGGAGGTACCGGTACCGGGTCAATATACAGGCTATATACCGGGAGGTACCGGTACCAGGTCAATATACAGGCTATATACCGGGAGGTACCGGGTCAATATACAGGCTATATACAGGGGGTACCGGGTCAATATACAGGCTATATACAGGGGGTACCGGTACCGGGTCAATATACAGGCTATATACCGGGAGGTACCGGTACCGGGTCAATATACAGGCTATATACAGGGGGTACCGGTACCGGGTCAATATACAGGCTATATACAGGGGGTACCGGTACCGGGTCAATATACAGGCTATATACAGGGGGTACCGGTACCGGGTCAATATACAGGCTATATACCGGGAGGTACCGGTACCGGGTCAATATACAGGCTATATACCGGGAGGTACCGGTACCAGGTCAATATACAGGCTATATACCGGGAAGTACCGGGTCAATATACAGGCTATATACAGGGGGTACCGGGTCAATATACAGGCTATATACAGGGGGTACCGGTACCGGGTCAATATACAGGCTATATACCGGGAGGTACCGGTACCGGGTCAATATACAGGCTATATACCGGGAGGTACCGGTACCGGGTCAATATACAGGCTATATACAGGGGGTACCGGTACCGGGTCAATATACAGGCTATATACCGGGAGGTACCGGTACCGGGTCAATATACAGGCTATATACCGGGAAGTACCGGTACCGGGTCAATATACAGGCTATATACCGGGGGTACCGAGTCAATATACAGGCTATATACAGGGGGTACCGGTACCGGGTCAATATACAGGCTATATACCGGGGGTACCGGGTCAATATACAGGCTATATACAGGGGGTACCGGTACCGGGTCAATATACAGGCTATATACAGGGGGTACCGGTACCGGGTCAATATACAGGCTATATACAGGGGGTACCGGTACCGGGTCAATATACAGGCTATATACAGGGGGTACCGGGTCAATATACAGGCTATATACCGGGAGGTACCGGTACCGGGTCAATATACAGGCTATATACAGGGGGTACCGGTACCGGGTCAATATACAGGCTATATACAGGGGGTACCGGGTCAATATACAGGCTATATACAGGGGGTACCGGGTCAATATACAGGCTATATACAGGGGGTACCGGTACCAGGTCAATATACAGGCTATATACAGGGGGTACCAGTACCGGGTCAATATACAGGCTATATACAGGGGGTACCGGTACCGGGTCAATATACAGGCTATATACAGGGGGTACCGGTACCGGGTCAATATACAGGCTATATACAGGGGGTACCGGGTCAATATACAGGCTATATACAGGGGGTACCGGTACCGGGTCAATATACAGGCTATATACAGGGGGTACCGGTACCGGGTCAATATACAGGCTATATACAGGGGGTACCGGTACCGGGTCAATATACAGGCTATATACAGGGGGTACCGGTACCGGGTCAATATACAGGCTATATACCGGGAGGTACCGGTACCGGGTCAATATACAGGCTATATACAGGGGGTACCGGGTCAATATACAGGCTATATACAGGGGGTACCGGTACCGGGTCAATATACAGGCTATATACCGGGAGGTACCGGTACCGGGTCAATATACAGGCTATATACCGGGAGGTACCGGTACCGGGTCAATATACAGGCTATATACAGGGGGTACCGGTACCGGGTCAATATACAGGCTATATACAGGGGGTACCGGTACCGGGTCAATATACAGGCTATATACCGGGAGGTACCGGTACCGGGTCAATATACAGGCTATATACAGGGGGTACCGGTACCGGGTCAATATACAGGCTATATACAGGGGGTACCGGTACCGGGTCAATATACAGGCTATATACAGGGGGTACCGGGTCAATATACAGGCTATATACCGGGAGGTACCGGTACCGGGTCAATATACAGGCTATATACAGGGGGTACCGGTACCGGGTCAATATACAGGCTATATACAGGGGGTACCGGGTCAATATACAGGCTATATACAGGGGGTACCGGGTCAATATACAGGCTATATACAGGGGGTACCGGTACCAGGTCAATATACAGGCTATATACAGGGGGTACCAGTACCGGGTCAATATACAGGCTATATACAGGGGGTACCGGTACCGAGTCAATATACAGGCTATATACAGGGGGTACCGGTACGGGGTCAATATACAGGCTATATACAGGGGGTACCGGTACCGAGTCAATATACAGGCTATATACAGGGGGTACCGGTACCGGGTCAATATACAGGCTATATACAGGGGGTACCAGTACCGGGTCAATATACAGGCTATATACAGGGGGTACCGGTACCGGGTCAATATACAGGCTATATACAGGGGGTACCGGTACGGGGTCAATATACAGGCTATATACAGGGGGTACCGGTACCGAGTCAATATACAGGCTATATACAGGGGGTACCGGTACCGAGTCAATATACAGGCTATATACCGGGGGTACCGGTACCGGGTCAATATACAGGCTATATACAGGGGGTACCGGGTCAATATACAGGCTATATACAGGGGGTACCGGTACCAGGTCAATATACAGGCTATATACAGGGGGTACCAGTACCGGGTCAATATACAGGCTATATACAGGGGGTACCGGTACCGGGTCAATATACAGGCTATATACAGGGGGTACCAGTACCGAGTCAATATACAGGCTATATACAGGGGGTACCGGTACCGGGTCAATATACAGGCTATATACCGGGGATACCGGTACCGGGTCAATATACAGGCTATATACAGGGGATACCGGTACCGGGTCAATATACAGGCTATATACAGGGGATACCGGTACCGGGTCAATATACAGGCTATATACAGGGGGTACCGGGTCAATATACAGGCTATATACAGGGGGTACCGGTACCAGGTCAATATACAGGCTATATACAGGGGGTACCAGTACCGGGTCAATATACAGGCTATATACAGGGGGTACCGGTACCGGGTCAATATACAGGCTATATACCGGGGGTACCGGTACCGGGTCAATATACAGGCTATATACAGGGGGTACCGGTACCGAGTCAATATACAGGCTATATACAGGGGGTACCGGTACCGAGTCAATATACAGGCTATATACCGGGGATACCGGTACCGGGTCAATATACAGGCTATATACCGGGGGTACCGGTACCGGGTCAATATACAGGCTATATACAGGGGGTACCGGTACCGGGTCAATATACAGGCTATATACAGGGGGTACCGGTACCGGGTCAATATACAGGCTATATACAGGGGATACCGGTACCGAGTCAATATACAGGCTATATACAGGGGGTACCGGTACCGAGTCAATATACAGGCTATATACAGGGGGTACCGGTACCGAGTCAATATACAGGCTATATACCGGGGATACCGGTACCGGGTCAATATACAGGCTATATACCGGGGGTACCGGTACCGGGTCAATATACAGGCTATATACAGGGGGTACCGGTACCGGGTCAATATACAGGCTATATACAGGGGATACCGGTACCGAGTCAATATACAGGCTATATACAGGGGGTACCGGTACCGAGTCAATATACAGGCTATATACAGGGGGTACCGGTACCGAGTCAATATACAGGCTATATACAGGGGGTACCGGTACCGAGTCAATATACAGGCTATATACAGGGGGTACCGGTACCGAGTCAATATACAGGCTATATACAGGGGGTACCGGTACCGAGTCAATGTGCGGGGGCACCGGTTAGTTGAGGTAACTGGGGTAAAGTGTACATGTAGGTAGAGTTATTACAGTGACTATGCATAGATAATAAACAGAGAGTAGCAGCAGCGTAAAAGAGAGGTGGGGGGGGGGCAATGCAAATAGTCTGGGTAGCAATTTGATTAGATGTTCAGGAGTCTTATGGCTTGGGGGTAGAAGCTGTTTAGAAGCCTCTTGGCTAGACGCTCCGGTACCGCTTGCCGTGCGGTAGCAGAGAGAACAGTCTATGACTAGGGTGGCTGGAGTATTTGACCATTTTTAGGGCCTTCCTCTGACACCGCCTGGTATAGAGGTCCTGGATGGCAGGAAGCTTGGCCCAAGTGATGTACTGGGCCGTACGCACTACCCTCTGTAGTGCCTTGCGGTCGGAGGCCGAGCAGTTGCCATACCAGGCAGTGATGCAACCAGTCAGGATGGTGCAGCTGTAGAACCTTTTGAGGATCTGAGGACCCATGCCAAATCTTTTCAGTCTCCTGAGGGGGAATAGGTTTTGTCGTGCCCTCTTCACAACTGTCTTGGTGTGCTTGGACCATGTTAGTTTGTTGGTGATGTGGACACCAAGGAACTTGAAACTCTCAACCTGCTCCACTACAGCCAGTCGATGAGAATGGGGGCGTGCTCAGTTCTCTTCTTTTTCCTGTTGTCCACAATAATCTCCTTTGTCTTGATCACGTTGAGGGAGAGGTTGTTGTCCTGGCACCACACGGCCAGGTCTCTGACCTCCTCCCTATAGGCTGTCTCGTCGTTGTCGGTGATCAGGCCTACCACTGTTGTGTCATCGGCAAACTTAATGATGGTGTTGGAGTCGTGCCTGGCAATGCAGTCATGGGTGAACAGGGAGTACAGGAGGGGACTGAGCACACACCCCTGAGAGGCCCCCTTGTTGAGGATCATCGTGGCAGATGTGTTATTACCTACCCTTACCACCTGGGGGCGGCCCGTCAGGAAGTCCAGGATCCAGTTGCAGAGGGAGGTCTTTAGTCCCAGGGTCCTTAGCTTAGTGATGAGCTTTGAGGGCACTATGGTGTTGAACGCTGTGCTGTAGTCAACAAATAGCATTCTCACATAGGAGTTCCTTTTGTCTGGGTGTGAAAGGGCAGTGTTGAGCGCAATATAAATTGCATCATCTGTGGATCTGTTGGGGCGATATGCAAATTGGAGTGGGTCTAGGGTTTCTGGGATAATGGTGTTGATGTGTGCCATGACCAGCCTTTCAAAGCACTTCATGGCTACAGACGTGAGTGCTACGGGTCGCTACAGACGTGAGTGCTACGGGCATTTAGGCAGGTTACCTTATTGTCCTTGGGCACAGGGACTATGGTGGTCTGCTTGAAACATGTTGGTATTACAGATTCAGACAGGGAGAGGTTGAAAATGTCAGTGAAGACACTTGCCAGTTGGTCAGCACATGCTTGGACTACACGTCCTGGTAATCCGTCTGGCCCTGCGACCTTGTGAATGTTGACCTGTTTAAAGGTCTTAATCACATTGGCTACGGAGAGCGTGATCACATAGTCATCCGGAACAGCTGGTGCTCTCATGCATGCTTCAGTGTTGCTTGCCTCGAAGCGAGCATAGAAGTGGTTTAGCTCGTCTGGAAGTCTTGTGTCACTGGGCAGCTCGCGGCTGTGCTTCCTTTTGTAGTCTGTAGTAGTTTTCAAGCCCTGCCACATCCGACGAGCGTCAGAGCCAGTGTAGTACGATTCGATCTTAGTGACTGATGTGGCGTACTCAATGCCATCGGAAGAATCCCGGAACATATTCCAGTCTGTGCTAGCAAAACAGTCCTGTAGCTTCTGCTTCATCTGATCACTTTTTTATTAACCGAGTCACTGGTGCTTCCTGCATTAGTTTTTGCTTGTAGTCAGGAATCAGGAGGATAGAATTATGGTCAGATTTGCCAAATGGAGGGCGAGGGAGAGCTTTGTATGCGTCTCTGTGTGTGGAGTAAAGGTGGTCTAGAGTTATTTCCTCTGGTTGCACATTTAACATGCTGGTAGAAATTAGGTAGAACGGATTTAAGTTTCCCTGCATTAAAGACATGAAGGTCAGTCAATTAGGAACATTTTAATAACTTTGAAAGTTTCTTCAAGTGCAGTCGGAAAAACCATCAAGCGCAAGGATGAAACTGGCTCTCATGAGGACTGCCACAGGAAAGGAAGACCCAGAGTTACCTCCGCTGCAGAGGATACGTTCATTAGAGTTACCAGCCTCAGAACTTGCAGCCCAAATAAATGCTTCACAGAGTTCAAGTAACAGACACATCTCAACATCAACTGTTCAGAGTGGACTGTGTGAATCAGGCCTTCATGGTCGAATTGCTGCAAAGAAACCACTACTAAAGGACACCAATAATAAGAAGAGACTTGCTTGGGCCAAGAAACACGAGCAATGGACATTAGACCGGTGGAAATGTGTCCTTTGGTCTGGAGTCCAAATGTGCGATTTTTTGTTACAACCGCCGTGTCTTTGTGAGACGCGGTGTGGGTGAATGGATGATCTCCGCATGTGTTTTTCCCACTGTAAAGCATGGAGGAGGAGGTGTGATGGTGCTTTGCTGGTGATACTGTCTGTGATTTATTTAGAATTCAAGGCACACTTAACCAGCATGGCTACCACAGCATTCTGCAGCGATACGCCATCCCATCTGGTTTGGGCTTAGTGGGACTATCATTTGTTTTTCAACAGGACAATGACCCAACACACCTCCAGGCTGTGTAAGGGCTATTTTACCAAGAAGGAGAGTGATGGAGTGCTGCATCAGATGACCTGGCCTCCACAATCACCCGACCTCAACCCAAATGAGATGGTTTGGGATGAGTCAGACGGCAGAGTGAAGGAAAAGCAGCCAACAAGTGCTCAGCATATGTGGGAACTCCTTCAAGACTGTTAGAAAAGCATTCCAGGTGAAGCTTGTTGAAACAATGCCAAGAGTGTGCAAAGCTGTCATCAAGGTAAAGGGTGGCTATTTGAATAATCTCAAATATATTTTGATTTGTTTAACACATTTTTGGTTACTACATGATTCCATATGTGTCATTTCATAGTTTATGTCTTCACTATTATTCTACAATGTAAGAAAAAGTAAAAATAAAGAAAAACCCTTGAATGAGCAGGTGTTGTAAACCTTTTGCCAGAAGTGTGTTTCTCTAGATGTTTTTGGTTGATGGCAAAGCCATAAAGCCTCTGCTACTAAGCACAGATAAAAATATTTAGAATTAATTCCTGAATTAAAATGCTTTAGTCGATGATTTTGCTCTTCACCCGCAGTCACTTAGTCCTACTCCTGACCGGTCACTTAGTAACCTAGTCCTACGTGGCCATGGCTTTCTATATAAAGCAGGCAGACCGGCAGCAAGGCATTCAGTTACTGTTCGATTGAACGTTAGAATGGGCAAAACGAGTGACCTGAGCGACTTTGGGAGTGGTATGATTGTCGGTGCCAGGCATGCCGGTTCCAGTATGTCTGAAACGGACGACCTCCTGGGCTTTTCACGCACAACGGTGTCTAGGGTTTACAAACAGTGGTGTGGCAGTCAGAAAAACATCCAGTCAGCAGCAGTCCTGTGGGTGAAAACAGCTCGTTAATGAGAGGTCGAAGGAGAATGGCAAGAATGGTGCAAGCTAACAGGCTGGTCACAAACAGGCCAATAACGGCACAGTACAACAGTGGTGTGCAGAACGGCCTCGCGGAGCGCACAACTCGTCTGTCCTTGTCAAAGACGGGCCATTGCAGCAGACAATCAACACCGGGTTCCACTCCTATCGGCTAAAAACAAGAAGAAGTGATTCCAGTGGACACGCGATCACCATCAGTGGACAATTGAGGACTGGAAAAACGTCACCTGGTCCGACGAATCCCAGTTCCTGTTGCGTCATGCTGATGGCAGAGTCAGGATTTGGTGTAAGCGTCCCGAGTCCATGGCCCCATCCTGCCTGGTGTCAACGGTACAGGCTGGTGGCGGTGGTGTAATGGTGTGGGGAATGTTTTCCTGGCACAGGTTAGGTCCCTTGATACCAATTGTGAAACGTTTCCATGCTCCGAAGAATGCAGGCTGTTCTGGAGGCAAAGGAGGGTCCGACCCGGTACTAAACTGGCCACTGAGTGATTATTATGTATGAGTGTACAAAACATTAAGAACACCTGCCCCGGGGAAACAGGTAAAATAATGACTTAATCCTTGATACCATTGAGTTGGATTGTCTCTGTGTGCCATTCAGAGGGTGAATGGGCAAGACAAAAGATTTAAGTGCCTTTGCTCAGTTGGTAGAGCATGGCGTTTGCAACGCCAGGGTTGTGGGTTTGATTCCCACGGGGGGCCAGTATAAAAAAATTATGTATGCACTCACAAACTGTAAGTCGCTCTGGATAAGAGCGTCTGCTAAATGACTAAAATGTAAATGTAAATGTTTGAACGGGGTATGGTAGTAGGTGCCAGGCGCACCGGTTTGTGTGAAGAACTGCAACGCTGCTGGATTTTTCTTAACGCTCAATAGTTTCCCGTGTGTATCAAGAATGGCACACCACCCAAAGGACAACCAGCCAACTTGACACACAAAAAAAATGATGAGCATGCTTTGTAATGTTTTTAAAACAATACATTTATTAGTAAGAAGTACAATTTCATCATGTATTAGTAAAAAGTAATGTGGTATACTGCTCAATTTCATCATGTATTAGTAAAAAGTAATGTGGTATACTGCTCAATTTCATCATGTATTAGTAAAAAGTAATGTGGTATACTGCTCAATTTCATCATGTATTAGTAAAAAGTAATGTGGTATACTGCTCAATTTCATCATGTATTAGTAAAAGGTAATGTGTTATACTGCTCAATTTCATCATGTATTAGTAAAAGGTAATGTGGTATACTGCTCAATTTCATCATGTATTAGTAAAAAGTAATGTGGTATACTGCTCAATTTCATCATGTATTAGTAAAAAGTAATGTGGTATACTGCTCAATTTCATCATGTATTAGTAAAAAGTAATGTGGTATACTGCTCAATTTCATCAATTTTTTTGTGACCTGAGACCTTCACCCAAAATATCAGATGAGACAAAATGTTCAGCTGCCCCTTTGAGGGCGGGAGGTTACGGTGATACCGGGGCCACTCGAGTCCATGTCGTGTGTCTGTGTGTGAGATTTGGTGTGTGACTAGTAGTAGACTGCGTCAACTCGCTATCAGTTGAAGCAGCAGATTCCAAATAACATTGAAAAACAACCGAGCTTGTGAACACATTGTAAAAAGCCATGAAACTGGAGGACAAAGTCTCACTGTGTTGACTTGAGTAAATTAGGCCATATTTTATATTTTATTCTCCTCCAATATGAATCTATCAGCACAAAGCTGTGTATTTCTTTGTGCGATTAGCAGCTATGAAACAAAACAGCAGAAATACTATGAAAACAGCCACTGCAGCATTTTTTCTACAAGAAGTCATAACATTTACATTTACGTCATTTAGCAGACGCTCTTATCCAGACTCGGGAGACTAGACCACAGCGCCACTCGGGAGACTAGACCACTGCGCCACTCGGGAGACTAGACCACTGCGCCACTGCGTAACTCGCACATATGCTCACACTAGACTTTAGGCGATTTTTATTCCCAAATGCGGATGTAATGCTCGCACTGTAGAGCCCTGCAAATTGACTATCCGCCAGCGTGGCTGGTGAAATAGACACTCATACCCGCCAATACCAAATCTACCCGCATTTGGCGGGTGTTCATTTTATGCCCTGGCCAGCATCCCTGTGGATGCTTGACACCTTGTAGAGTCCATGCCCCGATAAATTGAGGTTGTTCTGAGGGCAAAAGGGGGGTGCAACTCAATATTAGGAAGGTGTTCCTAATGTTTTGTCCACTCACTGTATATACAGGGCCTACCTTCTGCCGGGGCTGGTTAGGTGATGACACCACCACGGTGTTACAGATGGTGAGAGCGATGAAGAAGTCGATGATGTCAGTGAGGTCAGAGGGCAGCTGAGACAGGGATTGGCTGTGGAACGTCTTGAAGGTCATCTGGCTGCTGCAGTGGTTGACCTTGTCCAGGAGCTGGGGATCAGGGGTGATGTCCTTCTCCTATTGAAGAGAGAGAAGAGGTTCAGAAGAACGTTTGTCATTTTCAGGTCATGGAAATGTGTCTTTTTTTTGCCTTTAACCCACCTCCACGAGAAACCTACACACTGAAACATACCCCAGAATCAGCTATGCCTTGTTAAAGGGAACAACGGCAGGAAAAGGCATCTAGGATACTTAGAATCCCACCAGATTTGACTCATCTGACTTAAGATTGTAACCAACGACCCTCTGGTTGCATGCTGTCCTCAACGTCTGCTTGGCTACCTGCTGTGCTAAGCTCCATACTGTAGATACCTCCAACTCAACTCTGGACCTTCAAGCCAGTTCCACTGCTTTGTTTCCATTCTTCCCCTCTAATCAGGGACTGATTTAGACCTGGGACACCAGGTGGTGTGTAATAAATTATCAGGTAGATCAAAAAACCAGCAGTACTCGGAACCTCGTTGGGTAAGATTGGAATACCCCTGATGTAACCAATAGACACAGCTCTGAGCAGTGTGTTGTGTTGAGTAGTAATGGACTGCTACGTACCATGGGGCTGCTGAATGCAGTGTGTTTGGACAGGATGCTGGCCCTCTTGGCTTCAGCCCGGCTGCCAGTCCTGCGGTGGGACTTGGTGCTCTGGGAGCGCAGAACCACCTTGGCAGCACTCTGGTGGCTGGTGACGCTGTCCCGTCTGGGCAAGGTGCCACCGTGGGACGTACAGTCCTCCTCCTCTGAGTCCACCAGGTCCTGGTACATGGCCAGACGCCTCGCTGGGTAGGACAGACACAACGACAGAATATTATAATACAAAACGGCTACTAGAGAGTGCAGACTTCCTCATTCCTAGATAAACAACAGCAGTGTGATCTAGCAGACTGCAGCGTGAGATGGGTCGTGTTCATTAGGCCACGCAATATAAAACGTTGTAAAAAAATTTGCAGCAGAAATTAGGTTCTCTTATACACTACCGGTCAAAGGTTTGGACACACCTACTCATTCAAGGGTTTTTCTTTATTTTTACTATTTTCTACATTGTAGAATAATAGTGAAGACATCAAAACTATGAAATAACACATTTGGAATCATGTTGTAACCAAAAAAGTGTTAAACAAATCAAAATATATTTTATATTTTAGATTCTTCAAATAGCCACCCTTTGCCTTGATGACAACTTTGCACACTCTTGGCATTCTCTCAACCAGCTTCATGAGGAATCATTTTCCAACAGTCTTGAAGGAGTTCCCACATATGCTGAGCACTTGTTGGCTGCTTTTCCTTCACTCTGCCTCCGACTCATCCCAAACCATCTCAATTTGGTTGAGGTCGGGGGATTGTGGAGGCCAGGTCATCTGATGCAGCACTCCATCACTCTACTTCTTGATCAAATAGCCCTTACACAGCCTGGAGGTCTTTTGGGTCATTGTCCTGTTGAAAAACTAATGATAGTCCCACTAAGCCCAAACCAGATGGGATGGCGTATTGCTGCAGAATGCTGTGGTAGCCATGCTGGTTAAGTGTGCCTTGAATTCTAAATAAATCACAGACAGTGTCACCAGCAAAGCACCATAACACCTCCTCCTCCATGCTTTACGGTGGGAACTACACATGCGGTGATCATCCATTCACCCATACCGCGTCTCACAAAAATCTCCAATTTGGACTCCAGACCAAAGGACACATTTCCACCGGTCTAATGTCCATTGCTCGTGTTTCTTGGCCCAACAAGTCTCTTCTTCTTTTTGGTGTCCTTTAGTAGTGGTTTCTTTGCAGCAATTCGACCATGAAGGCCTGATTCACACAGTCCCCTCTGAACAATTGATGTTGAGATGTGTCTGTTACATGAACTCTGTGAAGCATTTATTTAGGCTGCAATTTCAGAGGCTGGTAAATCTAAAGAACTTATCCTCTGCAGCAGAGGTAACTCTGGGTCTTCCTTTCCTGTGGCGGTCCTCATGAGAGCTAGTTTCATCCTAGCGCTTGATGGTTTTTGCGAATGCACTTTAAGAAACTTTCAAAGTTCTTGAAAAGTTCCGTATTGACTGACCTTCATGTCTTAAAGTAATGATGGAATGTCGTTTCTCTTTGCTTACTTGAGCTGTTCTTACCATAATATGGACTTAGTCTTTTACCAAATAGGGCTATCTTCTGTATACTGATTGGCTCAAACACATTAAGAAGGAAAGAAATTCCACAAATTAACTTTTAAGAAGGCACACCTGTTAATTGAAATGCATTCCAGGTGACTACCTCATGAAGCTGGTTGAGAGAATGCCAAGAGTGTGCAAAGCTGTCATCAAGGCAAAGGGTGGCTATTTGAAGAATCTCATATATATTTTGATTTGTTTAACACTTTTTTGGTTACTACATGATTCCATATGTGTTATTTCATAGTTTTGATGTCTTCACTATTATTCTACAATGTAGAAAATAGTAAAAATAAAGAAAAACCCTTGAGTAGGTGTTCTAAAAACTTTGACCGGTAGTGTAAGTGCAGGTTGTCCCTCTCTGTTTCAGTCTGTTTGGTGTGTAATGAATACACCCCAGGTCTCCCTCCTAACCCTACAGTATGGTCTCACCGTTGGCATCGTGGCTATACTCCACCCCGGCCACCGTACATCTCCTGAACACCATCTTGTTCTCTGTGAGTGTTCCGGTCTTGTCAGAGAAGATGTACTGCATCTGCCCAAGGTCTTCAGTGATGTTCAGAGCTCTACACTGCAGGTGAGAGTCAGTCTCCTCATCGTACAGGTCTTGGTCCTGATGGATAAAATACACCTGGCAGATCTTCACAATCTCTATCGACACGAACAGAGAGATGGGGATCAGAACCTAGAGGAGAGAGAGATTCCATTACAGACAAAGACTGCGGATGTTTCCCAAATGGCACCCTATATTCCCTATATAGTGCACTACTTACGACCAGCGCCCTATCGGCCATTTGGGAAACACCCTGTGTCTTTGGTGGGAGTGGAAACATTGTAAAAACATTGTGGTGGCTTGTAACTGACAAGGATGTGACGGGAGGGAGACGTCTAACTGATCAACACACTTAGGAACAGGAGAGAACACGACAGATTCCATTTCAGACAAACACTGTGTTTTGTGGGAGACAAAGCTTGTGGTGGCTTGTGCCTGACAAGGTTCTAGACCAGGCGAACCTTTTGGCTCAAGGGCCACATTGAGTTTTTGAAAAACCAAGTGAAGGGCCACATACTATATGCGTGACAAAACAT